>NC_091156.1:38590918-38605918 GCF_040958095.1 Procambarus clarkii | reverse complement strand
TGCCACTATTTTTGCAAAATTATTACGAGATCTATTATTCTAGAGAATAATGCATATAAATGCATATATGCATATAAATACAAAAGTAAATCAAATCTTATCCTTGTATAATATACAAGCTGATGTGAGATCCCTGTCTACAGGTGGACTGGAACTATTATCCAGTAGGCAGTCTACTGTATTTTATCAAACCGTTATTAGTATAATAGATCTCGTAATAATTTTGCAAAAATAATGGCATTTACTATTTTTAAAAGATTATTAGCAAATTTACACAAATGGTGCATTCGGAAGACAAAACCAATTTTTCACTTTTGACAATTGAGCACCTGCTACATCCAGATTCTAGGGAGGAAAGGAAGGACGATCTTACTGGATCCCATAGCCTCTCCGAGGCACAAACCAGGCTTTTACATAACCCCCCCCCCCTGCACCCGAGCTTTTTAAAATAGTAAATGCCATTATTTTTGCAAAATTATTACGAGATCTATTATACTAATAACGGTAAATAAATAATAAATAGTAAATAAATCAAAATCAGTTACATTATTTTATCTTATTCATAGCATAAATGTTCTCGAAGATTACTAAAAAGAAATTGAATTAGACTACAGCAAATTGGCAAACTTTACCTTGTATCTGTTTCCACCGAGTTTGTTTGGGGCGTTCTTCAACATATCAGCAATACTTGTCTCAACATCTCTTTCAGTTGCATTAGTGTGGGTGTTGATACAGGCTTCTGGAAATTTATAAGAATTAATTAATATATATAATTATAATTCACTTTGCTATTCCCCATTCCACAGTCCTCTCGTCCTTCCCACTTCCCTGTCCCCACATCATCCCCACTATTCCCACTTCCCTGTCCCATCGTCCTCCTTACCATTTTCCCCTCCCCTGTCCTTCTTCCTCCCCCACCATCTCCCATTCACCTGTCCCTTTGTCCTCCCCAGCATTCCCCTGTCCCCACCATCCCCAACTCCCCAGTCCCCTCGTCCTCCCCACCATTACCCTCTCCTCTGTCCCCTCGTCTTCCCCACCATACCCCCCTCTCGTCCTCCCCACCATTCCAAACTACCTCATCCGATGCATTCTATAATGGTCTGATGCTTCCATCAGAAAATTGGGAACATCAAATGATCTGATATTCCCATCACTGAAAAATAAGAACAGCTAAAAAAATGAAATGAAAAAAATAAAAAAATAAACTATACTCATGAAATGAACAGTATGGTAAACAACACAGCTCAATTTCAATGCAATGTCACACAAAATTATTAAATCGAAATGAAAATAAATTGAAATCTATGAAAATTCAAATTATCAATACAATCGGAAATATTGAAATAATATCGCAACATAATATAGTGTGGGTTGCTCTTACGTGCAACAGACGGTGCTGTTTTTCAAAAAAGGCATGGTTTTACCTGTCACAAGTGTGGCATCTATACTTATACTCACGAAATGAACGGTATGGTAAACAACATAGCTCAATTGCAATGCAATGTCACAATAACATTTAATAACAATAATAACAATAACATTTAAATATACTTTAAGATATAATCTAGAAGAAAATAAGAACATTGAAACGGTTCATGAACTCGATTTCAATAAAGGACACTATGGGGAACTTTGAAAAACAGTTAATGAGTATAATTAGACAGACTTGTTGCTAGGCAGAGGAGTAAATAATGAGATATATGGCAAATTTTGCAAAATATACGGCACACAAACATTCATACCCAAACAAAGCAAAATGCTAGGTAAGAACAAAGCAGTTGGCCCGTAGGGGAAAGGAGATACCCACAAGACTGGAATACAAGTCATTAACAAGCACACAAGTACTACACTACACAACAACCGCACTACTACCAGAACTGGACGAATCACTACCAAAACAACACATTGCACATCACTACCAAAACAACACAACACAACACAAGCATTGGCAAAGAATTATAGACCAGTTGCACTAACATCCCACATAATAAAATTATTTGAGAGTGATCAGGAGTCAGATTACTAGTTTTATAGAGACCAATGACCTCCACAATCCAGGCCAACAAGGATTTAGAGCAGTTTCTATGATCGAGCCACTGAGATCTATAAAGAATTCTGATCAAGAAAGAGATCTAGGGGTGGTTTTAGATAGAAAACTATAACCTGAGGATCATATTAAGAACATTCTGCGAGGGGCCTATGCTACACTTTTTAACTTTAGAATTGCTTTTAAATACATAGGTCAAAAAGTTTTAAAAGTTTTAAAAGTTTTTTAAACCTCTCGTGTATCATGAGTGTGTTAAAGCATCAGATGGTGCATTCAGATGATGAATATTACCTAGTTCCTTCATCTGGGAAGAATGAACACATATTGGTGCATTCGGATGATAAAAACTAACTACTGTAGTTTAATTGATCAACAGACTGTATATCATATGCAGACTGTATGTGGATCTGCGGGCCACTCCAAACAACAGCCTGGTGGACCAAGCTCCACCAGGGCTAAAGCACAAAGTGATATAGATGTGATAGAGAAACTAGGTCAAATGGAGGAGTAGGTCTGTATATTAAACAGCACCTGACGTGCACAGAGCTACTAAACTATAGAGATATATGACCGAACCTAACCTATCTTTATAGGTTAGGTTAGGTAGCTGAAAATGTTAGGTTAGGTAGTCGAAAAAACATTAATTCAAGAAAACTTGGCTTATTAGGCAAATCGGGCCTTGCATAGTAGGCTGAGATGTGCGTTCTGGCTACTAGGTACGACACATATATATATATATATATATATATATATATATATATATATATATATATATATATATATATATATATATATATCGGACAATTAGTAAAAAAAAAAAAAAAAAAAATTAAATTATTTTACCTTGTACCTAGATCCACCAGGCCTGTTTGGTGCCTGTTTCAGTACTTCAGACATCTGGAAGGTCACATCCTCCTCCTCAACTTGTGGATGTGCGTTGATAGATGATTCTGTAAAATTAAGTTATTTATATAATAATAAATTCAGTATAACAATAATATTCTGTAAAATTAAAAGTAATTTATACATCAATCAGATAAAACTCTCCAGAGATGGTGATACACAACATATAAAGGACAAGTTTCAGAACAAAATATGCATTTAGGAATAAGGTTTTGTACATGTAGGTAGCACATGAGAAAATAAGTGGAAGGTGATCAAGTTTATATTAACATGTTAATGACTTTGTTAAGGCTTTGCAAGAATGAAAAAATATTAATAATATAATATCACCTACCAATTAATTGTACATCATTTATAAGTCAATTATTTGCATTATTATTATTCAATACTAATGATATAAAAATGCATTTTGTAATCTACTATTTATGCAAGTATTAAGCACAGGATCATGAAATAAACTGCAAAATACTGTAATGGATAAACCAATTAATTTTACATTTTCCTATAGCTAAGTCAGTCAGTTCTATTAGCAGCAGAGAACAATTATGCCCAACCTCTATTAAATGAAACAATCTTAAGAGCAAGTGATAGAAATATAATCATTTATGCTTGGGATTATGGAATGGTTCCAAATATGAAAAATATCAAGTTTTTTGGTTAAAATTTTTTAACTTAAAATTTACATTTTTAAGTGAATTTTAAACTTTAAAAAAATTATTTAATTTTTTGGTTACTTACTTAAAATAACATTATATAGTTCTTGTTTTTGTAGAAATGCCAATTTCTTCTTTTGCCCTTCCAGACTGTATAGTGACCACAGGCCGTTTGTTCATATCTTCATTATTCTTCGAACTGTGGTTGCACAATCAGACCCACGTACACTGGTTAAAAGCATCACCTAAAAGCAACAACAAAAATGTAGTACACTGACGAATTTTGAATATATATATATATATATATATATATATATATATATATATATATATATATATATATATATATATATATATATATATTAGTTGATTTTATACCCGCATTAGGTCAGGTGATAATACAATGAAGGTGATAATAAAGCCATTCACAACTGCAGGCCTAATAAAAAAAGGAGGTGGCATAGCAATATCTTACAAAGATACCTTCATCTGCAATAGTCTCATTAGTAATAGAGACGACTATTGTGAACATACCTTTGCCAAGTTCTCCAGTAAATCCCTTAAATCCTCCTTGACTATAAGTGCCATCTATAGATTTCCCAATACCGACATAGCTTCATTCTCAGATAACGTAAGGAATCTTATCATAAATAACAATCTCAACAAAAATCAAACCAACTTAGTGGTTTGTAATGGTGAACAAAACATGCAGATACTTATATATAACCTGTGAATAGAGTGTAATAACACCAAAACTATTTGTTTATTGTTTTATGACCATAATAATTGAATCACTAATATGATTCACTAATATATAATCCTAATAATAATCACTAATATATAATCCATTGAGCATGCTGCATCTCTTTCAGTCTCTTTGCAATTTGAACAAGAGGGTTTTTAATTGATCGAACCATATTCTTAAAGTAAAGTAAATGAGATGTATTCCATATTTTGCAAAATATACGATGAAGGCACACAAACATTCATACCAAAACTGAAGGGCAGGATTTATGAGGAGACATTAGAGGCATTAAATATTCCAAACTAGAAGACAAGGAAAAGAGGAGATATGATCACTACGTACAAAACAGTAACAGGAATTGATAAACTTGATAGGGAAGATTTCCCGAGACCTGGAATTTCAAGAACAAGAGGTTATAGATTTAAACGAACTAAACAAAGATGCCGAAGAAATGTAAGACAATTCACTTTTGCAAACAGAATGGTAAACGGTTGGAACATGTTAGGTGAGAAGGTGGTGGAGGCCAAATCCGTCAAAAGTTTCAAAGCATTATATGACAAAGAGTGCTGGGAAAATGGGACACCACGAGTGTAGCTCTCCATCCATCTGATTGATAACCCAAATGAATTTTTCATGGATATGATACCAACATCAAATCATAAATCAGATGTGATCCTATCCCCACTGGATTTTGAAGAAGCCATAGACAGTATGCCTATGCACTCTGCACCAGGCCCTGACTCTTGGAACTCTATATTCATCAAGAACTGTAAAAAACGTTATCGCAGGCCCTTCACATTCTTTGGAGACAAAGCCAAGATACTGGCATTGTCCCTGACATACTAAAAACCGCAGAGATAGCATCGCCCCATAAAGGAGGAAATAAGGCAGAGGCAAAAAACTACAGACCGATAGCACTAACATCGCACATCATAAAAATCTTTGAGAGAATGCTAAGAAGTAAGATCACAAAATACATGGAATCACAGCATCTCCATAACCCCAGACAACATGGTTTCAGAACAGGGCGCTCTTGCCTATCACAGTTGCTGGACCACTCTGACATGGCACTAGATGCCATGGAAGACAAACAAAACGCTTTGACAAAAAAAAGCCTTTGACAAATGTGACCATTGTGTTATTGCACATAAAATGCGTTCAAAAGGAATTACCGGAAAAATAGGCAGATGGATATACAACTTCCTGACTAATAGAACCCAATGTGTAGTAGTCAACAAAATAAAATCTGGACCATCAACCGTAAAGAGCTCAGTCCCCAAGCGTACTGTGCTTGCTCCAATACTTTTTCTCATCCTCATATCGGACATAGACAAGGACACAACCTATAGTACTTGATCATCCTTTGCAGATGACACTAGAATCTTCACGAGAGTAGGCAACATAGAGGACACGGCAAACCTCCAATCAGATGTAAATCAGGTCTTTCTATGGGCTACAGAAAATAACATGGTGATTAACGAACATAAGTTTCAGCTCATGCGCTACGGAAAAAATAAAAAATATAAAAACGGAAACCACTTACAAAACTCAGTCAAATCATAACATTGAACGGAAAAGCAACGTAAAGGATTTGGGTGTACTGATGTCAGAAGGCCTTACATTTAAAGAACACAATAAAGTAGCCGTCACAACTGCAAGAAAAATGACAGGATAGATAACAAGAACTTTTCACACTAGAGATGCTATACCGATGATGATAGTTTTCAAGACGCTAGTGCTCTCTAGAGTGGAATACTGCTGCATAATGAAAGCCCCTTTCAAAGCTGGAGAAATTACTGACCTATACTTATGCATTTATCTTCGGTTTAACACAACAGGCACCAGACACACGCTAGGCATCATACACACTAGGATAAAACAAACATTAGGCCAGAAGTCAGAAAAGAATTCAAAGAATTTTACTGGAAAGGCTTGCTGTTAGGAAAGGAAGTAATTGAGATGAATTAATGCACAGTATGTCAATTTTGTGAAATATATGATAAAGGAACAAAAACATTTATACCAAAACAAAGATGCAGAACTAGGAAACAGGATTTGTTCAACTGAAATTTCAAGACGGACAGAGACCAAAAGACACAAAAATGGAATCAATATACGAAGAGGCCAAACCCCCAAACATACCAGTAATACAAAGAGAAACAACTACACGGCAGTGAGGAGAAAGGCAGAAAGAAATTTTGAAAAAAAGGAACAAACAAATGCAAAGTAGAACAAATCATATTCTATAAATACAGCAACAACCAATTGCAGGTAAAGGATAATATTCAGAGCTTTTAAATGCATGGATGGCGAAATACTCAAGAAATTGTTCACGACTTTTGTTAGACCAAAGTTGGAATATGCAGCGGTTGTATGGTGCCCATATCTTAAGAAGCACATAAACAAACTGGAAAAGGTGCAAAGACATGCTACTAAGTGGCTCCCAGAACTGAAGGACAAGAACTATGAGGAGAGGTTAGAGGCATTAAATATACCAAATATACTACACAAATATATATACTACACATGCACAATAAACTACCCTACACAGGCTGAGTATGGTGTGTACAATAAATTATTAGCTAAAAGATAAGACTGAGTTTGTATAAATGGGGGTTAAGTCAGAGTGGGAAAATGTAAGTGGAGTGCCTAAAAACCCTGTCCTGGGACCTCTGTAATTCATAATATATACAAATAATTTAGACTCAGGTTTGATCAGCAATATTTGAAAATTTCCAGACGATACAAAAGGGATTTTTTTCTGGATTCAGGATTATTTTTTTATGGCTGAAAACAGGTTTTCAGCAATAAAAGAAATACAGTATTGCTGGAACAACCGTCGACATCTTCAAGAGAAAACCTGAACATCTTCAAGAAGTGAAGATGACCTTGAGAAGAAGTATAGGTTGGGAGAAGTATAGGTTAGGAATTGTCTCCAAAGAATTCTCAAAGAATTACTCGTTATTGCTATCCAAGATAATTAGACGAGCCAAAGCTAAATACTACGAAGATAAATTTACCCAAATAAAGAGTACCTTACCTAAAAATATGTATGTACCTTACGTAAATAAACATTTGATTTTGAAGTGCCGGACAAACAAGGCTGTGGTGGATATGTGGGCCTGAGGGGCCTGTCCAAGCAACAGCCTGTTGGACCAAGCTCTCACATGTCAAGCCTGGCCTTGGAAGGGCTTGGTGAGTAGAACAACTACCAGAACCCTATAATGCATGTATCAAGGTGTCCAGGCAGTGAGCACCACATAATGCAGTGCAGTCCTGTAAGAATAAGCACAGTAAGTATGGGCATGGAGGGGGTGCAGCAGTGGCTTGTGAAGGGCTGGAGAGTAAATGGACATGCCCAGGGGTAAAAAGCATTAGGGTAACAGAACATAGCCCATAAAAATAGTAATGACAATGAATGAATAATTATATGAATGCAATAATACTTCATATCTCAATAGGAATACTAAGCAGGATGCAAGACAAGGTACTGGTGGTGATAGTGGTTGGTACAAGTCCTCACATCCCCACAGACACCAGTAACAGCCCTCACCTCCCAACACAGTACCCTTGTAGCGAGTTAATCTTATACTCGCTTCATTATCTTATAGCATAACTAATTAACACTAATTACAGAAGCTACACAGGTGATACTTTGGTGTGAGTTGAGCGCACTGAGCGTCGGTATCGCTACACCCGTTCCTTAACAACCCTTTGGACCTTTATTACAGAAAAATAGAATCAATTAATTTAATAAAATATAAAATATAAGTGCTTACTTACGATAATACTATCGGTGGAACACAAAATCTTCTTCTTCTTGATAGTAGGTGCAGTTTGCATGAAGGGTTAGTCCTCGCCATGACTGAACTGACGACAAAATGGCCGATGTGTTGATATGGCGTCAGGTGACGCTGTGACGTCACAGGTGAGGGACGCTTTGCGCATTACTCCCTCGTACTTAAAAAGTACTACAGGTACTTTTTGGTTTTATTTTTGAATATGGCAGAAGTTGGACAGCTTTTCAAATCATTATAAGGGAGTGAGTTCCATAGACTAGGTCCCTTTATTTACATAGAGTGTTTACATAGATTAAGTTTGACTCTGGGGATATCAAAGAGATATTTATGTCTGGTGGGGACGTGGCCATGTGTTCTATTACATCTGTCCAGGAAGAGTTTCAGAACAGGGTTTGCAGTTAGAAAAAGGGCTTTATAAACGTAATTTACACAGGAGAATGTATGGAGTGAATTTGTTTAGCATGTTTAAGGATTTGAACAAGGGAGCTGTGTGTTGTCTGAAGGTAGAGTTATTTATTGTCCTGATAGCAGATTTTTACTGGATGATGATGGGCTTGAGGTAGTTTGCAGAGGTTGAACCCCAAGCACAAACGCCATAAGAATGATAGGGATAGATAAGTGCATAATAGAGTGAGAGGAGAGCAGAGTAGGGTACATAATATCTGATCTTAAACAGTATACCAACTGTTTTAGAAACCTTTTTAGTTATGTGTTGTATATGGGTGCGGAAGTTGAGTCTCTTGTCTAAGTATAGGCTAAGAAACTTTCCATCATTTTTATTGCTAATGTTTACATTATCTATCTGAAGCTGAATTGCATTTGTTGATTTGTTTCCAAATAAGATATAGTAGGTCTTTTCTATGTTTTGTGTGAGGTTTGTTGGTTGACATCCACAAGTAGACTTTTTTTAATTAATTGTTTACAACATTATTTAACAGGAGTGGGTTGGGGTCAGAGTAGATGAGTAGTATCATCAGCCAACAATATAGGTTTAAGTATGTTAGAGACATTAGGGAGATCATTGATGTATATAAGAAACAGGAGGGTCCTAGGATGCTGCTCTAGCCCTAGGTCAATATTGAAATCACCTCTGAGAACTATGTGATTTTTGTTGAGATTATTGTTTATGATAAGGTTCCTCAAGTTGTTATTGTATTTGTGTCTAGCTTCAGACACAAGCATGTTACAGTTATGTCTTAAAGAGTTGAGAGCAATTAAGGATGATAAAGAGTCACTTACAACTAATGTATCAAGTTTGGATACTTGTACACATTTCAGTGCAAGGAGCAAGGCAAATAGTTCAGTCTGAAGGGTAGAGGCCCAGTTGTTTATACGGACTCCCCACTCAAAATATAAGTCATATCCTATTGCCAGGACAACTGCACTTCCAGCTGCACCCGTTGGGCGCTGTAGGAAACCTTCAGTGTATATGATTTGAGAGAGAGAATGCTCTGTGGACAGAGCATCAGTATGGCTTAAGACGTTGAGCTTTGCCTCAAGACAAAGCTGGGACTGATCTCTAATTTGCTCCTTTGATGGAAAGGGAGGGATTAAAATTGAAAAGGGTGTAATTTCCTACAGTGCAGGAAAGTGCTATTGTTGTCTCTCTTGGTACAAATTATAAATCTGATACTTTCTGAGTTCAGTTCCAATTTTATTTATCTATTTGAAACAATGTTTACATTCAATAAAGAAATTCTGGAGGGCTTCTGTGCAAGGGTTAGGATGAGCTAGCCTAAGCATTTTTATACCAATTTGACAGTTATTTTCAGTAACACGATAAACAACGCTCGGAATATTAAGTTCCTTTCTCATATTAAGTATCTTTGTGGTACGAAGGCACCCAAGGATTATCCTCAAGGCTTCGTTCTGCAATTTTTCAAGCCCTCCAAGCTTTCTTTCAGGATGCCTTAAAGTTAGTTTAGTTCATTTATTATGCACCCCATACCCATCTTGTGGGCGGTAGTGGAAAGGGTTGCAGAGGCACATAATGGGCTCAGGGACTGAACCCAACAATTCATTTAGCTAAGCAAGTTACAATCTTGATGAGCTAGTTACAAAATTCAGTATAAGTCGTCACATCAACAATAGGTTCGAGATCGATCACAAGTACAGTTTCTAAATTAAGCAACTGACATATGTGGAGAGCTAGTGTCACAATTGATATGTTTGTCCTGCACACCGCTCCCCATCCAGTGGGCAGCGGTGGATAGGTTACAATCACTTAGTTACTACTTACAGTTAGCAAACTGGGGATATTTGGCTAAAATTTCTGGTACCAGATCATTTTGAATGAAATATTGACACATCGTTGGTACATTGGTTATAGAATTGTCTCTGAATTCACTATCACATAGTGACGAAGGGGTGTGCAAATAATTTTGTTGACAGTTAACATTTGGTCAGGTCTACATCGGCAGATAATGAGAATTCCCAGAAATACTTGTAACCGAGTCTAAGCCGAGCAGTAGTAACATCTAGAAGTCTGCTGATTTTATTGGATGAACCATAGATGTGTGGCTCCTTTTGCATAATAGTATTGAACGAAAGTTAATCTCCCCAAACACTTTCGCGTTTTGGGCAAGTTACCCCTCCACTCTCTCCATTTTTGTTTGGACATTCCCAGGTAGTGCGCGGAAATACTGAAAAGTGTATACTCTTTTCAACTTTGTCACCTTAATTCTCGTCCTATGTCTTTCATTTTGGTATCAATGCGTTCGCAATAGAATTCCCAACAGAACTATGTGCATATAATGTCAAAGACAGCAGCGCGCTCCACCCGCCGACAAGATGAATGTAGGCCAAGGGTACCAGAAAAAGAAAGCTGAGCCACCCTCAGGCAACTCTCATTACATTAGAGAGCGTGATAATACTGAAAAGTGTATACCCTTTTCAACTTTGTTACCTCAATTCTCATCCTAGTTTTTTCAATTTGGCATCAATGTGTTCGCAATAGAATTCTCTACAGGACTAAAGGCATATAAACTCCAAAAGCCCGGCTTACCATCCGCAACAAACAGAGTAAGCGAGAGTGTGTTACCAGGGAGCGCACAAGAGCGATAAAATGTATACACTCTTTTCATTTTGGTCACCCCAATTGTCATCCTAGGTCTTTCATTTTGGTATCAATGTGTTAGCAATAGAATTATCTACAGGTTTAAATGCATATAAACTCCAAAAGCAAGGTGTACCATCCGCACAAAACAGAGAAAGTGAGAGAAAGTAACCCGGGAGCACTCTAGTGCAATGTAATGTGAACACTCTTTTCACTTTGGTTACCTCAATTCTCGTCATATGTCTTTCATTTTGGTATCAATGTGTTCGCAATTGTATCTGCTGGCATTTTACCCTTTGCTTGGATCTGAAGGGTTTTAGGCTCACCACGATGCAATCTGATAGTACCACAGGTGTATATACCTATCTTCAAGCAGCAATTCACTCATTCAAACCGACTTATAATAGTTATCCATATATAAATGGTAATCTTTGTTCTACCTGTTAACCTGTCATATGAAGAAAGACCTACCAACCTAACCCCCAAAATGTCAATCCATATCTTTTATTTTAAACAATGCTGTTTTGTTGACCAAATTGTATTTTTACTCTTTTTCTGTCATGTTTCTCCCACCCCTGTTTTTTTCCCTTTTTTCTTATTTTTTCTCAACATAATTCATACTTTAATTATGCGGATCAGGACATCACCTGATCAAACACATCAAACATCGTTTGACCACCATCAAACACACACATTTCGTGTGTGTTTGACGCTCACTGATATGTACCAGCGTTGTTTTATATATGGTGCTATTCTATCTTACGCTTTGTTGCTCTTTTTTACCTACGGGCTCATAGAACATTCTATTGCGAAAACATTGGCACAAAAATGAATGACGTACATACAATAATAATGTCAGGACAGTGATATAATTATAAACTTTCAAAGCACTGTATCGCCCATGTGTCGTCTTGTCACCAATACTGGGTAACAGTTCCGCCACTTCCCACACTCTTGCGGGTGGGCAGCGACCATTATTCTACGTTTATATTCATATCACCGTGTTGGGAATTTCATTGCGAGTACATTGATACCAAAATTAACGCTGTAGGACAAGTGTGGAAGTGATAACAATCCCAAGAGTAAAAACATTTTGTTGCTCTTGGGCACTCACGGCGAGTCATCTACGTAGGTATTTATTGGGTGCTGGTATTCATATAACTTTTGGTGACCGTTTTTGCTGATTTTCTTCTAGAGAATGTTATTGCGAACACGTTGGTACCAAAATGAAATACATAGCTCGAGAACTAAGGTCAGGAGAGTAAAAAGAGTATACACATTTTTGTTTTGACGCTTAATTAAGGTTATTGTGAGTACTCATCGCCTGCCTAGAAACTGGAACTAGTAATTCCATCTATCATACATATCATACAAGAGGAGCCACACATCTATGGATCATCCAATAAAATCAGCAGACTTCTAGATGTTACTACTGCTCGGCTTAGACTCGGTTACAAGTATCTCTGGGAATTCTCATTATCTGCTGATGTAGACCTGACCAAATGTAAACTGTGTCAACAAAATTATTCGCACACCCTCCGTCACTATGTGATGGAGTGCGAAAAGATACATGAATTTAGAGACAATTCTATAACCAATGTTCCAGCGATGTGTCAATATTTCATTCAAAATGATCTGCTACCAGAAATTTTAGCCAAATATCCCCAGTTTGCTAACTGTAGATAACAACTAAGTGATTGTAACCTATCCACCGCTGCCCACTGGATGGGGGACGGTGTGCAGGACAAACATATAAATTTTGATACTAGCTCTCCACATATGTCAGTTGCTTAATTTAGAACCTGTACTTGAGGTCGATCTCGAACCCATTGTTGATGTGATGACTTATATTGAATTTTGTAACTAGCTCATCAAGATTGTAACTTGCTTAGCTAAATGAATTGTGGGGTTCAGTCCCTGAGCCCATTATGTGCCTCTGTAACCCTTTCCACAACCGCCCACAAGATGGGTATGGGGTGCATAATGGGGTGGGGTGTCTTGGCCAAACGTGCCACATCAAAACCACAAGTTGACATTGAATGTGAATTAACAATGAGACAAGTAAGATTTATACTAATACATTTATACTAACTCTGTTGAGCGTTGACCATTTATACATCAAATCTGTTGATGTGAGCACTTTAGTTTAGTCTGCCGTTTAAAGAAAAAAAGAGCATATCAATGGTATATCACAGAAAACGAATTTATCATAAACTCATGTATTTGTCTTATCATATTGAACTGCATTCATATTTTTAATATATAACAATATGAATATACAAATTTCTGTAAATCCCCTACCTTGTTGGAATCTGTGGAAATGAATGAGCAAATGTGCTGGCTGAAGGCGCTGAAGGAAACCACATTGGTTTCATTTTGGATACAAATGTCCATGGAAATTCAAAATGGAAACTAATTATATAGTTGAACCTGCAGAGACGAGTTTAAGAATCTGTGTTGAGAGTGATGGACACAGCCTTCACAATTATACTTCAGAGAATGTAAACATCTAAGAGTCATTAGAAATATGTGTAGAATAATAAACCCTACATTGTTTGAGTTAGGGAAAACACCATTTGTGATATATAGATACTATAGCTGTTCCTAAAGATTCACCCTTTTTTGCACCAGCAAGATAACATATAAGATTTTAAGAGTTGACGAATGTTAATATTCTTGTTTGATAAACTGTGAACTTGAGACATAGTTAATAAGAACATATTAACACAACAAAATGTTTTCAAAATCCTTAACACCACTTTCCAGCAACTTATATAATTTATATAAATTATTTTAGAGAATAATACATAAATTATATATTTAAACATGATATAGTGTTTAGTGGAATGTATAAGGAGTCAAATTGTGTTAAAAAGAGCAATTTTTAGAAAATTTGGAAAAATACTTTTTTCTGTTCAAATTATAACTAAATGGATTATAAAGGTTTCACTCAGCCAATATATATCATTCACAATTTATTAATGAATTTTACAAAAAAACACCATAAATTTTATATTTAAACATGTAAAAACTATTTGTTTTACATTTGGAAGAAAATAATTGTAGAAAAACAATTTATAATTAAACCTTTGTGTTTGGATTTTTTGAGTAAAAGTTTCTCAAAGGCTCTCCTGCACCATTCTCAATGCAAATCATTCCCACACCTATGGCAAGAGATAGGCGAACGTTGTGTAGATGATTTGTGTTTGCTGGGTATGGCCGGGCATGATAGCCGGGCATTATGGCCGGGCATGATAGCCGGGCATTATGGCCGGGCATGATAGCCGGGCATTATGGCCGGGCATGATAGCCGGGCATTATGGCCGGGCATGATAGCCGGGCATTATGGCCGGGCACTATGGACGGGCATGATAGCCGGGCATTATGGCCGGGCATGATGGCCGGGCATGATAGCCGGGCATTATGGCCGGGCATGATAGCCAGGCACTATGGCCGGGCATGATAGCCAGGCACTATGGCCGGGCACTATGGACGGGCATGATAGCCGGGCATTATGGCCGGGCATGATAGCCGGGCATTATGGCCGGGCATTATGGCCGGGCACTATGGACGGGCATGATAGCCGGGCATTATGGCCGGGCATGATAGCCGGGCATTATGGCCGGGCATGATAGCCGGGCATGATAGCCGGGCATTATGGCCGGGCATGATAGCCGGGCATTATGGCCGGGCATGATAGCCAGGCATTATGGCCGGGCACTATGGCCGGGCATGATAGCCGGGCATTATGGCCGGGCATGATAGCCGGGCATTATGGCCGGGCATGATAGCCG
>NC_091156.1:38485918-38588418 GCF_040958095.1 Procambarus clarkii | reverse complement strand
TATTTATATATATATATATATATATATATATATATATATATATATATATATATATATATATATATATATATATATATATATAACTATATAACACTCTGGCGAACAAGCCTGAATGGTCCCCAGGACTATATACAACTGAAAACTCACACCCCAGAAGTGAGTCGAACCCATACTGCCAGGAGCAACGCATCTGGTATGTACAGGACGCATTAATCCACTTGACCATCTCGACCAGACAAAAGAAAGTGATAGCCAGTTGCGTTGCTCCTGGCAGTATGGGTTCGAGTCACTCCTGGGGGTGTGAGTTTTCAGTTGCATATAGTCCTGGGGACCATTCAGGCTTGTTCGCATTTGTGTTCCTCACATGTGCCCCAAAGAATGAGGTGATTTGATAAACTGCTATGCCCAAGTTTACCATCCGAGTGCCGGCGGGGAAGTGGTTCAAATAGCTTTCGCTATCACTTCCTTATGTCCAGTCATGATGGTCAAGATGATTAAGGCGTCCTGCACATATCAGTTGTGTTGCTCCTGGCAGTATGGGTTCGAGTCACTTCTGAGGTGTGAGTTTTCAGTTGCATATAGTCCTGGGGACCATTATGGCTTGTTCGCATTTGTGTTCCTCATGTGTACCCCAAAGAATGAGGTGATTTGATAAAATGCTACGCCCAATTTTAGATTACCATCCGAGTGCTGGCGAGAAAGTGGTTCAAATAGCTTCGGCTATCACTTCCTCAGCACTTTGGTGCTGAGGAAGTGATTATCAACATCACCTCAACACTTCGGTGCTGAGGTGATGTCGATAATCAAAACCAGGATAATCAAGAAACTAACAACATTATATGGAGGACCTATGGCAATTCCACGACCGAGAGACGGCTTCCTGAACCTTGCAAGAATCATCCTCACTGAGGACCACGTCACTCTCCTAAATCTGGGTATAAACTGTCACGTTATGTCCAGACCAAGTGAGATGGCCCGGAAAGTGGAGTTGGAAATTCTGTTGGACGACATATTCGACCTCGAGACACAAAAGAAGGTCACCACCAAGGACACCTTACAAGCAGAACTTATCGCAGAAGGAGGAAAGAATCGAGGCAACTACAGAAGCACCATACTGTCTTCCGAGCTCAAAGCGGCAGCTAAGAGCCTTTGTGAGAACAAGGAGATAGTCGTCAGGAGAGGTGACATGTCGCCAATATATGTCATTCTTAAAAAACACGAATATCTGGCGAAAATGAACCTCATACTCTCTGACCAAACTAAATTCCAAATGGTAACGAAGGACACTACAGCCGAATTGAAAGCAAAGGTCAACAAATTGATCAAAACTGTGAACGCCAGGAAATCCGGACACCACCTGCCAAAGATTATTGGGGAATACAAACCTGGATACGCGTATGGAAATGTCAAGACACTCAAGCCTGGAAACCCACTTCGTTCCAATCATCAGCCAGATACCCACACCTACGTACAGACTGGCGAAGCGACTCAACGGCTTGCTGACTCCCTATGTCCCTTGTGCCTTCAGCCTGATGTCTCGAAAGAAATTTGTTGATTTACTAGGGGGAACATGGGCCACAGGGATAAGAGCCTCATTGGACGTAGAATCACTGTTTACCAACGTACCTGTGGATGAAACAATCGGGATGATAGCGGACAGAGTGTATCCTGATCCGGCCTGTACTCCTCTTGAAATACCAGAAAACATTCTAAGGAAACTACTCCAAGCTTGTATTAAAGAGGCACCCTTCTTGAGCCCGGATGAGCACATGTATAAGCAAGTAGATGGAGTCGCCATGGGTTCTCACCTAGGTGTCCTGTTTGCGAACTTCTACATGGGTACCATCGAACAAAAGGTCTTAGTCCACATGAACTTGAAACCGGCCATATACTGCAGGTATGTTGACGACATTTCTACACAGGTACCTGATGTCAGACATCTGCAGGAGCTGAAGGAGGCATTTGAGCGGAATTCTGTATTGCGTTTCACTTACGAGATGGAGAAGGATGGGAAGCTGCCCTTTCTAGATGTAACAGTCATGGAAAGGAGCGGAGGTTTCCACACTGCAGTCTACACTAAGGAAACAAACATAGGAATGTGCCTCAATGCCAACAGTGACTGCCCAGACAGGTACAAGAGGAGTGTTGTTAACGCTTATGTCGACCGTGCTCTCAGCCACAGCTCAGGATGGAAGCAAGTCGATGAAGAACTATGTAGGGTAAGGCAGGTCCTAGTCAACAGCAGCTTCTCCAATGGTTTCGTTGAAGACATTATAAGAAGGAAGGTGAAATGCCATGCAACCTCTGAAGAGACAACTAACACAACACCTGTACTCCCTATTAGACTATTTTACAGCAACTTCTTTTCCACAGCTCATAAAACGGAGGAAAGGGTCCTGAAAGATATTGTTAATAGAAACGTTATCCCTACAGACAAAAATCAGAAGATACAATTGACGATTTACTATAGAACCAAGAAAACTGCCAACCTACTCATGAGAAACTCTCCAGACACAAAGCAGAACGCTTTGAAAGAGACCAATGTCGTCTATGCCTTCAAATGCCCACTTGGGGACTGTAAGCCTCAAAGAACTCAGTATAGAGGCAAGACAACTACATCTCTTTCCAGGCGATTAACGATGCATAAGCAACAGGGCTCCATTAAGGAACATATAATCTCTTCCCACAACCAGACCATCACCAGAGAAGTCCTAACAAAAAACACGGAAATCATCGATAGATACTGCGATATCAGACGGCTTTTATATCTGCGAGGCACTACACATTAAGAAGTCAACACCAGCAATCAACAACAAATTAATGAACAACTATATTCTTCCCTCTTCAAGACTCCACACCAATATAGAAGCATCAAGAAATATGGGCCAATAGGCCCTTTGCATTTACTTCCATTCTTCCCCTTTAACTTTACCCAATATTACCCAACATTACGTGTTCTATCTTGTGTTGAAAGTTTGTTCTCACCTCATCCAAAACTGTTGTAACATATCACCTCACCCAAATGCAGGTATATAAAATGATAAGCCGTTTGAATTGTAGCATAGTAAGAAATCTGTTTTAGTGTTTGCAGGTTATAGTTGTGTGTGTGTAAACTAAAGTCTTTGATAATGTAATAAGTTATTACGAAACGCGTTCAAGTGTCGCGTCAGACTAGAAATAAAAATGAATTTTGGAGAACTGATTTTTCAATTACCATCGACAGTGAAAAGAACCATAAGAAATATTGATAAAATCATGTTAGAATTATTAATCTTACTTTTTCGGTCATATTTAAAAATATATGTCTACAGGAAAGACTGCTACCAAAATATACTAATTGTTATGGACCCGAGTCCAGCGTCGTAGCACGGAGCTGTGACGACAACGCCATCTGTGGGTCAGCTCCCGAAACCCCCTCCAAATGGACGACGCCATCTAGTGAGGACGGGATATACCGGCCACAGGGGCTGGTTTCCTGTCTTCATCAGTTCGTAACATAGCCGCTGCTGACCTCTGGTGAGGTGGCGCTTAGACAGCAACGCCATCTATGGAGTGGATAGGTGGACGTTTGTGTCTAAGTCTGTAAGTGAGGTGCCCTAGAGTGTCCCTAGTACTAATGACGTGTCTGATTACAGAGTTGACCTGGGACTGCAGCATCGGACGATGGGGCAGTCTACCCAAGGCAGCCATAGTCTCTCCACGTGTTTGCTGCAGAAGCTGTGAGTCACCCCCGGACGAACACTGTTGAGTGCGTTAGCCTGCCTGTGACGTGGCAGTACCAGGAATCGTCTTATCTGGGGGCTGGCTAGTGTGAGAGACTGGCCACTGTGGTGCAGAGAGAGGAGAGTGATCAGCGGAATCACACGAGGCTCCTGCCTAGGGCTTGCAACCCTAGTATCGGTCGTGGAGTGGCCTATACAGCGGAGCTGATTGGAACCTGCCAGCTACAGGCTGGATTTGTGGTTGAAGGCCTCCATGACGGTGCACCCAGTGGGACTGTGATTTGGCTGGCCTGTGGCCGGGGTAGACTCGCCAAAAGAATTAGAGGATTCATCGTGGTCCACGACAAAGAGAACCAGGGCTACTCATCGTGAGCACCGTGGAGCATCCCGCGTCTTCAGGGGAAGACGATTCTGTACATTGTGTATTTATACCCCCCGTGTGAGAGTTTATATATTTATTTATGGTGGTGGTGATTATATATACAAAACCAGTGTATTTGTATCCCTTCCCCTTTAATTTACTTGCGTTACGGAACACACCCCTTGAAAGCCACTACTAACTTGGGGCCGGATACCCAAACTCTAATAACATCAGAGAAGAACCCAGTTGCGACCCAATAGGGTCGTAACATAATTGGCATCCCCAGTGGGATCCGACCCCTTGTCAAGTATGTTTGACAGGGGTGGTGATGTAGTGCAATCCCCTGTAAATAATTCCCCCTGCTTGTAACTATTAGGACGTTATACGTCCTGTGCGGTGCTCGGTGTGATTCAGTGCAATATTGTAGAGTGCGGTGCTCGCTGTGACTAAGTGCAATATTGTGTAGTGCGGTGCCCGGTGTAATTACATGCAATATTGGCAAGTGCGGTGTTAGGTGCGATAAAGTGCAATATTGACGTATTACAGTGCTCGGTGCGTTAAGTGCTAAAGTGAAAGCGGTGTGTTAAGTGCTAGTGTTCCATCTAAGCGACAATGGCGGAAAAAGCGACCATCGACGATCTGGACGACGTTCAGGCCTTTCTGAACAAGGAGGACTGTCTTGCCAGATTGAAATATCTGGGGAAACAGGAACTCGTATTAGTAAGTGCCTATTTGGAGATAAAGATACGTGCCAGTGATTCCCGTGTGGAGATCTTGTCTAAGGTTCACAAGCATTTGAAGGCAGAGGAGAAACAGGAAGGCGAGGCACAAATTACAAAAGAAAGTGAGGAAGTAGCTTCCACTGAAAAGGAAGATAAGGGCAGTGACATTGAAAGTGATGTAGGCGAGCTGAATATAAGCTTGCTGACTGTCAAAATGCGTGCCTCTGAAATAAATCGCAAGATAGAATGTAAGAAATTAGAAATGGAAAGAGAGAGACAAGAAAAAGAGTTGGAGTTGAGGCGTTTAGAATTAGAAAAAAGGAAAGAAGAGCGAGAAAGAGAAGAAAGAAGAGAAGAGCGAGAAAGAGAAGAGAAACGATAGAGAGAAGAAAGAGAAAAAGAAAGAGAAGAGCGAGAAAGAGAAGAGAAACGAGAGAGAGAAGAACGAGAAAGAGAAAGAGAAGAACGAGACAGGCAAGAACGACGAGACAGAGAGGAAAAAGAGAGACAACATGAGCTAGAAGTATTGCAATTAGGTGGTGGGAGGCAAACAATGGAAACGAGTAGTTTCGATCCGGTAAGGAACATCAAAATGGTCCCGAAGTTCAACGAGAAGGAAGTTTCGAAGTTCTTCGCGGCCTTCGAGAAAGTCGCAGCCTCTTTGGAGTGGCCAAAGGAGAATTGGGCCATCATGATACAGTCCGTACTGACTGGGAAGGCCCAAATCGCCTACTCCACATTGTCCCATGATGACTCCAGCGATTACGACAAGGTGAAGAAGGTCGTGCTCATGGCGTACCAATTGGTACCTGAGGCGTACAGGCAGAAGTTCAGGAACCTGAAAAAGACCTCGGAGCACACGTTCACCGAATTCGCGACCATCAAGGCACGGCTTTTTCAAGAGTGGTGTGCTTCTCGGAAGGTGGAGACCAAAGAAGACCTCGAGCAGCTCATACTGTTAGAGGACTTCAAAGACTGTCTGTCTGGAGATCTAAAGACGTACTTAGAGGAACAGCAGGTAGAGACCTTACGTGCGGCAGCCACCATGGCTGAAGAGTACATCTTAACGCATAGGCCTTCTGCTAAGTATGTCCCGAGGAATTACCCACGCCGGTTTGACAAACCTCGTCAGGAAGAGGAGAGACCCGTCCCACAAAGCACTAAGAAGACGCCCCCAAGTAGCCCTCGAAGGACCAGTCCTAACAGTCCGAAACACCGGAGTCCGAGGAGGAATATGGTGTGTTGGACTTGTGGGCAAAAAGGGCATGTAGCTGCTATGTGCCGAGGCAAAAGAGGTAGCGGCCCACATAGGGAGGTGATGTTGATGGGCTGTGTAAAACCAACAGTAGGAAGCCAGTCTATGACTAATCAGGAAGAACCAAGATTGTTTTACCCTCACACTTCAGGCGGGTATGTATCGAGTGATCATACTGGTAGATCAGTGGTAGTGCTCAGAGATAGTGGAGCAGCCCAGTCCCTGATCGTGAGAAACTCTTTACCCGAGGGAGTGAGTGTGGATGGGAGACAAAAGGTTGTCCTGGTTGGGTTTCCTAGGACGCAGTATGTCGCCCCCTTAGTGCCGGTACATCTAGACTCGCCTTACTTCAGCGGCACATGTGCATTGGCAGTAGTCGATACCCTACCTATAGCTGGGATTGACGTGATACTAGCCAACGACTTGGTGACAGATTGGAGCAACAATCATCCCAAGGTTGCGGACGAGTCAGCCGGAACAGCAAGGTCCGAGGTAACAGCTGGAAATGGTAATACCCAAGTACAGACAGACACGGAATTAGTTAACCTGTTTAATTCTCCCTCTCACCTACAGATTGACAGCATTCTAGCAGAGTCTCCTGATTTTTCTCCCGACAAGAAGCATGAGGTTATGATGGCAGAAGGGACTGAGCATGAAGAGAGGCCTCGTGTACAAGCACCTACGGATACCAAAGAGTCTGGAGCGAAGGCACCTGAGTACTTGCGGTATGGCAAAGTACCACGTTCATTGAACCGGCCAGAGATTTCCCAGACGTCAGAGGTATGTGAGGTATGTGCGAAAGTTCTAGTGCCTTCTTCGGTCCAAACCAGGCTAAGGGATGTAGCCGGCTATGGACATGACAAGCTCATGAAACTTGTCCCTAAGTTGACCAAATGTTTCCTAGCGGTATTTTGTTTTATTCTTATGTGTGTTCTCAGTAAGGACCAGTGGACGACCCGACAGATAATGGCTCCCTTGAACATCGCAAAGAGATCCCAGGGATTGGAGATTTACACTGCGAGTGTTGCAGTCAAAGGAGGGACCAGGAAGGTGATAGTAGATACAGGAGGTATGAGAAGTGATATTATGAGTGACTGTTTCCGGCAGGTTGACACCCCCCGCGTGATTGCTGAGCCTAGATGCAGCGTTATACGGAACCTTGGTCGACCTGACGGTGGCTGAGTGAATGCCATCTTCGATGTACGAGCAGCCCTGTTGGGACTAGGTGTGGGCCTAGTAGAGGAGTATGCTGTGAGTACTGATTTAACTATCGCTGTCACTCTATATTATCAGACCCCTGTATTCCAGGTTCCCGTCTCCATGAATGACCACCGGACCGGTACCAGAAATGCCGTCTGTGAGATTTTTTTTTCTTTGACAAGTTATCAAAAGAATTAAGTCCTATTGATGTTACGTTAATCGCAACTACCTCGCAAGAGAGGCAGACCTTAAACAGCAAGAGCTGCCAGTGGCAGATATTTAATCTTAAAGCCTAAGATCATAGGACCGCGGGAGCAAACCGCCAGGCGAAACCACACGGGTAACACCTGTCACTTAGGTCGCTGGCTCCTCCTAGTTAACAACTAATAAAGGGTAGCCGACGGATTCTCACCTTTTATTTATAGAAGTGTGGTGCTGTGCAATGGACTCGAGCTTTAGATACAGACTTGATATGAACATAAGCAGGCAAAGCGTTGCAGAACATAAAATGTGGGGCAGTAATATTGGAAGGTTTGACGTAAACGACCGTTTTCTATAACAAAACAATTTATTCACAAAACAAGACTAAAACTACTACACATTGAATTTACGTTACTTTACTGTCACTCCAGTAGCACATTAAAGAACAGCTAATCAACAGCCTGATGGACCCACAGTATCCTTATCCCGTCGTCGCTGACTGAACAATGACACTAACTGAACACAGTGGTGCCCACTGGTGACGCAAGCTTGCAATCAATATTGTCACGGCTTCATGGTGACCAATACTATAATCACAAAGACTTGACTGGCGCTCGCTGCCCTCAACGAGATACCAAGTAACAAGGCGGTTAATCCAAGAATGATAACCCCTTATAAAAATCTTACGTTAACACTTGTCTCTCAGGACAATGAAAACAAAAGTTACTCTAATTGAATTTAAACAATTACGTTAATACACACGTGTCACAACGACACTTAAATGGCAGCAATAACTCGTAAATCAATTAATTACATCAACTTGAAAGTCAAGCATTCGGTGAGTAATTCCCAATTAATTACTGAATACAACAGCCTATTAATTCAGACGAGTATTGATAAAGCCTACTGTCTCTCAACTGACAGTTCACTTCCGGTCTTACGACAAGATTACCTTAACGAGGGTAGACTACTGTACCACACACAAGGTTACAACACTCCGTGTATACAACAACACCTGGTGAATTCACTAAGTGGCGGTTACTAATTCTCTTTAATTCGCTACCAGTGCTTAATCACTCTGTCCGTAGACAGAGCTGATCAGTCCAACGAATTACAGCAGCTTAATTACAGCACAATTGACTCCGATCATAACAGACTGTCAACCCCTTACGTTAATCACTCAATCAACGACAGCTCGTTAAATCGTTAACACTACGTTAGTCTTCACTTGACAATTCCTCCACTGCGTGAACTTCACTGTGACTGTTGCCTTTACACGTCCCTACTTTAATCACAACAATGTTAAACGAACAAGTGACCTCGTTAAGTAAATCGTGACCCCCGGTGACGCTAACTGACTTTAATTCTCACGGAATCCTTCACAGTACACAACGCCTTCCACCAAGGTCAAACTTGTCTCCAGTTTACACACACAGTACAACACAGTACATCACAGTACAACACAGTACATCCTTGCCACTCACGGCAAAACTTGTAAATGACTTCCCCCAGTAAATTATCCACCAATAATTCACACTTTACCACAACACAACAGTAAAATATATAACCAAGGGAAATCTCCCTGTTACCACTTTTCACTGCTGAAAAAGGGAATCAAATTACAGGAATACATACACGGCACATAGAAAAAATAGAAGCAAATAACTCACTTTACTCTACCTCTGAATGTGTCACTAGGTGTCTTCACACACATCAAAAATCACAGTTGGGCCCAACCTCAACTTTATTACGGCAACAGGGTAGACTCACACGTCTCCAATTCCCATTCACCTCCCCAGGTGGTCACAGGGACAAAGGACAGACGGAACACTGGGGGCGAACCCAGCTTCAGAGTTTTATTACCCAAACGGAAACAGTGTACTTACATCAATAATGCAGGCCCGCAACCTTCTCACACTCACACATACACGTCAATCACACTCCCACTGCTGCTGCTGGATGATGACGTAGGCATCCTCACTTCCTACACGTGGTCAGGTGGAGCACAGGGTCCTAGACCACGGGGTTAGCTCCACACACACAGAGACCAGGATGGCGCAGACACACCGGCACAGGCAGGCCAAGGTTAGCGCACAACAGCAGGGATGCGGTACCACGCCCCTTCCACTTGACACGGTACCCCAGGATACGACGGTACACGGTGTGACATGGTACACGAGACCCGAGACGGAGTCCTTCACTGTTCCTCAGAATTAGAACTTTTAAGGTTTCTCTCATAACACTGAAACCTTTTCCAGCACGTCTCCCAGCAGTATCTTCAAGCACAGATACGATAGACGGCTGATGTCTTTTTTGTAGCCCGATAATTAACACCTCACTCAGTCCAGTTCCTCTAAGATGGCGTCCTACAATTACGCGGCTAGATGACAAGTTCACACGGTTTGATACAAGCCCCTTTCCGGTTACCGGATTCTTACGCACGGCACATGGAAAGATAGCAAGATGTAGGCGTGACTTTAGTAACGTTGCAGGCGGTATTTCCCGATGCTTGGCCTAGCACGGGAAATGCGTCCACCCCAAGCAGCGTCCTAGGTAAGAATGTCTTTTCCCGCCAACACTATGCCTGGGGTACAATGCGGTACCCCTCAGCGTCTTGGCCAATCACGGTTCAGCATTTCTGAGGCCCAGGAGCTTAGCCAATGCCGCACCTGCCCCATGACGCTACTCCCTCTCTCACGAGGTGGACACGTGATAGGGGGGGTGGTCTACGGCCGTTAACCCCCCATACCTCCCTCTCTACACTTGACTTGTACAAAAGTTTCCCTGAAATCAACTCCCTCCTGTAATTTCCTTCACAGACCTGATACAGCGATCGGAATGACATCAATGGCTAGCAAATGTCATGGGCTGTCCAACGACACCCAACACGACTGTGGAAAAGTTATATTCAGAAAGTTGAATCACGGTGCACATCACTGGTGCACTATGCAATTTCGTACTTAATACAGTGCACGAGAGAGCAGGGAAAATATGTCTTCTGACACCATCTGTGATCAGCCATCAACAGTATCACGACACATGGAAGTGTCGATTCACCCCAGATCGCGTCCATACCTATCCTTACTCGAGGCACGTGAGATGGTTATGTCCCTGCTTGCCATCTCAGTGGAGGTGTGGAAGATCACATCAGGCAGGTCATCGCCTTCCATCTGCAAGTTTCCTTTGTGCCAGAGTTTCTCATTAGGACAGTTCTGTGGACAAGACATCCTCGCCACTCCAGTTTATAGAGTACGTGAGTCCGAGTGGAGTTGTATCCACGTACTAATTTGTTTTTTTTTTTTCTTTTAGAAACCCAAACCAAATCCTTTTTGGTTAGGAGGTGTTGCGGACCCGAGTCCAGCGTCGTAGCATGGAGCTGTGACGACAACGCCATCTGTGGGTCAGCTCCCGAAACCCCCTCCAAATGGACGACGCCATCTAGTGAGGACGGGATATACCGGCCACAGGGGCTGGTTTCCTGTCTTGATCAGCTCGTAACATAGCCGCTGCTGACCTCTGGTGAGGTGGCGCTTAGACAGCAACGCCATCTATGGAGTGGATAGGTGGACGTTTGTGTCTAAGTCTGTAAGTGAGGTGCCCTAGAGTGTCCCTAGTACTAATGACGTGTCTGATTAAAGAGTCGACCTGGGACTGCTGTATCGGACGATGGGGCAGTCTACCCAAGGCAGCCATAGTCTCTCCACATGTTTGCTGCAAAAGCTGTGATTCACCCCCGGACGAACACTGTTGAGTGCGTTAGCCTGCCTGTGACGTGGCAGTACCAGGAATCGTCTTATCTGGAGGCTGGCTGGTGGGAGAGACTGGCCACTGTGGTGCAAAGAGAGGTGAGTGATCAGCGGAATCACACGAGGCTCCTGCCTAGGGCTCGCAACCCTAGTATCGGTCATGGAGTGGCCTATACAGAGGAGCTGATTGGAACCTGCCAGCTACAGGCTGGATTTGTGGTTGAAGGCCTCCACGACGGTGCACCCAGTGGGACTGTGATTTGGCTGGCCTGTGGCCGGGGTAGATTCGCCAAAAGAATCAGAAGATTCATCGTGGGTCACGACGAAAAGAACCAGGACTACTCATCGTGAGCACCGTGGAGCATCTCGCGTCTTCAGGGGAAGACGATTCTGTACATTGTGTATTTATACCCCCTGTGTGACAGTTCATATATTTATTTATGGTGGTGGTGATTATATATACAAAAGCAGTGTATTTGTATCCCTTCCCCTTTAATTTACTTGCATTACGGAACACACCCCTTGAAAGCCACTACTAACTTGGGGCCGGATACCCAAACTCTAATAACATCAGAGAAGAACCCAGTTGCGACCCAATAGGGCCATAACACTAATATATATATATATATATATATATATATATATATATATATATATATATATATATATATATATATATATATATATATATATATTATATCTACATTTGAGTGAGGTGGGAAGGGTGATGTGGCATTAACACAAGACAGAACAGGAGGGGATATTAATAGGGTATTAAAAGTATCAACACAAGACAGAACAGAAACAATGGGTATTGAATAGAAGTGTTTGTAGAAAGCCTATTGGTCCATATTTCTTGATGCTTCTATATTGGAGCGGAGTCTTGAGGTGGGTAGAATATAGTTGTGCAATAATTGGCTGTTGATTGGCTGTTATATATATATATATATATATATATATATATATATATATATATATATATATATATATATATATATATATAATTGGCTGTTATATATATATATATATATATATATATATATATATATATATATATATATATATATATATATATATATATATGCGAACAAGCCTGAATGGTCCCCAGGACAATATGCAACTGAAAACTCACACCCCAGAAGTGACTCGAACCCATACTCCCAGGAGCAACGCAACTAGTTTGTACAAGACGCCTTAATCCACTTGACCATCACGACCGGACATAATGAGGTGATAGCTGAAGCTATTTGAACCACCCCACCGCCGGCACTCGGATGGTAATCTTGGGCATAGCATTTTACCATCTTCAGTGAGAAGAGATTATATGTTCCTAGATGGCGCCCTGTTGCTTATGCATTGTTAGTCACCTGGAAAGAGACGTTGTTGTCTTGCCTATTTACTGAGTTCTTTGGGGCTTACAGTCCCCATGTGGGCATTTAAAGGTATAGACGACGTTAGTCTCCTTCAAAGCATTCTGCTTTGTGTCTGGGGAGTTTTTCATGAGTAGATTGGCCATATTTTGGTTTTATAATAAATTATCAATTGTATTTTCTGATTTTTGTCTGTAGGGATGACGTTCCTATAAACAATATCTTTCAGGACCCTTGCCTCCATTTTATGAGGCGTCAAAAAGAAATTCCTGTAAAATAGTCTAATAGGGGGTACAAGTGTTTTGTTGGTTGACTCTTCGGAAGTTGCAAGGCGTTCCACTTTTTTTTTATGATGTCTTCAACGAAACCGTTAGAGAAGCATTTGTTGGCTAGGACCTGCCGTACCCTACAGAGTTCTTCATCGACTTCTTTCCATCCTGAGCTGTAACTGAGAGCACAGTGGATGTAAACGTTGACAACACTCCTCTTGTACCTGTCTTGGCAGTCACTATTTGCATTGAGGCACATTCCTATGTTTGTTTCCTTGGTGTAGACAGCAGTATGGAAGCCTCCGCTCCTTTCCATGACTGTTACATCCAGAAAGGGCATCTTCCCATTGTTCTCCATCTCGTTTGTAAAACTCAACACAGAATTTCGCTCAATACACCCACACCCACATACAGACTGGCTAAGCAACGTTAGACTGGCTACTTGATGTCGATGTTCATCTGCTTAAGGTCGCGTTTGCAGGCATCTTTGAAATGCAACTGAGGTCTTCCGGTGGGTCTTCTTCCTGTTGCCAGTTCTCCATACATGCGGTCCTTTGGTATATGGCCATCTTCCATGCATGTAACATGTCCCAGCCATGACATGCGTCTGTTTCAAGAGAGTGAACATTGAAGGGACTCCTGTCCTCTAGAGTACTGTGTTGTTGGTGACGTGGTCTTTCCACGTAATGTCAAGGGTGCGTCTCAGGTTCCACATGTGAAAGGTATTGAGCCGTCTCTCCTGGCGAGTGCGCAGGGTCAACGATTCCGAGCCGTAGAGAAGTGTACTCACCACACATGCCATGTAGACTTGTGCCTTGGTGTGCACTGTCAGTTTGGCATTTTCCCGAACGCGCTTTGTGAGCCTGGCCAGTGTTGTTGCGCCCTTCCCGATATGCCTGTTGATATCAGTGTCTAGGGAAAGGGTGTCTGAGATTGTGGAGCCCAGGTACACAAACTCATGAACTGTCTCCACCACATAGTCTTCTATGTTTATACATTGACATCTTGTCTTATCACCTGTGTCTTCTTTAGGCTGATTATCAGGCCGAATGCGGAACAGGATGCAGCAAAGCGGTTGAGTAGCTGCTGCAGGCCTTCTGCTGTGTGTGGTGATCGCTGCATCGTCGGCGAAGAGGAACTCCCTGAGGATTCGCATCTGTACTTTTGTCTTTGATCGGAGTCTGGATAGATTATAGACCTTTCCATCAGATTTTGTATGGAGATAGATGCCCTCTGTGGTTGTTCCAAAAGTATACTTGACAAGGATCGCGAAGAAGATGCCGAACAGGGTTTGAGCAAGAACGCAACCCTATTTAACACCACTGTTGATGTTGAATGATTCAGAAGTTGAGCCGTCATACATGACCGTTCCCTTCATGTCCTTGTGGAACGATTGTATCATGCTGAGTAGGGTGGGTGGGCAGCCAACCCGTTCTCGCACTTTCTTACAGTCAATATTGACTTATTAAATACGTGCATATGTGACATACTAAACATACTAGCTTACCTTGAAAAGCTTCATAGAAAAGACCGACCTTACCTAACCTTCTTAGTATGTTAAGATAAGCATCTTATTGCTTTGTAATTACAATTATTACTTAACCTATACTATAATAGGTTAAGTAATAATTGTAATTACGAAGCAATAAGATGCTTATCTTAACATACTAAGAAGGTTATGTAAGGTCGGTGTTTTCTATGAAGCTTTTCAAGGTAAACTAGTATGTCAAGTATGTCACATATGCACTCATTTATTAAGTCAATATTGACTATACGAAAGTGCGAGAACGGGTTGGGGCAGCCAATTTTGGCTAAGGTCTTCAAGAGTCCGTCCCTGCTCACGAGGTTAAAAGTCTTTGTAAGGTCAATGAAGGCGATGTACAATATTTTTTCTGCTCCCTGCACATTTATTGAAAATGTCTCAGGGAGAACACCATGCCAGTGGTCGACCTCTCCGCTCGGAAACCTCACTGTGACTCAGGATGCACTTTTTCAGCAAGAATCTAAAGCCTGACCAAGACGACCCTGGCAAAGAGTTTGCAGATGACGCTGAGGAGGGAGATGCCGCGACAGTTGTTGACATCGCTTCTGTCACCTTTATTTTTGTAGAGAGTGATGATATTTGAATCTTGTGGCACCGAGCCCTCCCTCCAGCACTGGCACAGAAGTTCATGAAACTCAGTTTTAAGTGTTCCACGAGTGCACTTGAGAACTTCAGGCGGAATCCCGTCGTCTCCTGGAGCCTTCCCTGAGGAAAGTGAAGCTACTGCTTTCTCAACTTCTTCCACAGTTGGTTCAAGATCAAAGTTCTTCCAAGATGGTCAGGTACTCGATTGTATCCAAGATGGTCAGGTACTCGATTGTATCCAAGATGGTCAGGTACTCGATTGTATCCAAGGCTCTTACGCTGACCAAGTTCTCTCTGAGTAGAGTTCAGAGTAATAATCCACCAAGCGATTCATCTGTTGATCACGGTCTTCAATGATCGCTCCGGTGGCTGACTTCAGAGGAGCCGTCCTGTTTTGTTTCGGGCCTGTTGCCTGTTTGATCCCTTCGTACATGCCTCTTATGTTGCCGACAGTGGCTGCAGTCTGGATGCTGGAACAGAGTCGAAGCCTATAATCGTTAGCACATCGCCTCACAGTTTGTTGAACTCAACTGCGGGGGCAGTACGGAGGGCCTGTAGATTCCTTTCCGAGGGCAGGTTCTTGTAGGATGAGAGAGCTCGTCTCTTTTCCTTAACGAGGGGTAACAGTTCCTATGCACTGGCCTCGAACCAATCTGCTGACTTGTTATGCATCTTACCGAAGGTAGACATGGCAGTGTTGAAAATAGTGCCCCCGAGATGTGACCACTTCTCACTTGCGCTATCGCAAGGTGGTACAGGAAGGGCATTTACCAGCGCAGCAATGAATTCCTCCACCTTGTGAAGGTCATGGGTCTTGTTTATGTTAATGCGTGGTCTTCCCTCCTTCTTTGCTCTGTGGATTTTGAGGGGAACTTTATTCTGCAAATGACGAGAGAGTGGTCGGTGTCACAATCTGCGCTCTGGAAGCTGCACATCAGTTTGACGTTTCTCAGATTGCTAAGCCCCGTAAGCACCAGGTCGAGTTGGTGCCGATGCTTAGACCTGGGATGTCTCCAGGAAACCTTATGCTGGGGTTTGGTGTCGATGAAGGAATTGGTGATGCAGAGATCATGACGGCAGCAGAACTCCAGGAGGCGCTGCCCACTCTCATTCATCTTCATATATATATATCTGGGCGGCATCACAATATACTTCGGGAAGTGGGGCAGACAGCTGGTGTGGGACTACACATGTGTATCCTCGTTGACTGACAACTATGTACACCTCGGCGCTGATCAAGCAGGTTGTGCGACTAACCACAGGGAAGCAGCAAAATCAAAGAAATACAAGCATGAATATCCCTGAAACTCAGAATAGAATTTAGAAAGAACTGAGAATACAGTAGTTCCTCCATAATTTCAATTATCCAGCTGTGGGTCTCGCTATGTTCCCTCATGTTGCTCCACGACACCCTCACTATATTCTTGAACACTCTCCTTACCCTCTTTTTAGGGGTGGTCAGAACTGTTGGCGCACAACCGTATGGTCTGGAGTTCGATTCCCGCGGCAGGATATATATATGCCTGAAACACTGCTGCGTTTCCTTTTCTCCTGATGTCCCTACTCGCAAATAATTGAATACGGACCTGCGAGTTCGTCAACTGATGAGAATGCAAGATGCAACAGCATCATCAAGGTGCAACAGAAGGGAAGCTGCAACATCCAAGATTTATCATCTTGGGGAATATTAACTGTTGACCTAAGGATATCTCAATGAAAACAACAGGCTTTCTGTTCCCGACAACGGAAAAGGGAGACTGTTGATCCTGTGTATCCGGCCTGTTGTTCTCTCAGCATGCCACAACGTGCAAAATTCAACTTCCTAACCTAACCGAACATGCCACGAACCCAAACCTAACCTAACCATCCGAGGCATAAAAAGAAAATGTCGATTTTTTTGCAAGTCGCAACGTTTCATGGTCATAGTTCGTAGCATTTAGTACGTTGGTTATGTTGACGTGGCAGTAGTTGAGAGGACGGGTTGACCCGTCAACTAGATAACTCTTACGAAGGTTCTCTACACAAAAAGCGCTTCCAGCTCCCTCAGGCGTTCATGGTGTTCAAACATATTTCTTAAAAAAACTTTTTTTTATTTTTGATGCATATCCTGCACACACACTTTAGTAGGGTTTCCCTATCACTCAAGGGATGATGTTATCACTATTACAAGTGATAACATCATCCTAAGTTATAACATCATGCCAAGTGATAACTACTCTGTACTCTCATTCTGTTGGGTATCTGGGGCTTTGACTCAAATAAGGAATTATTTAATTATGAGAATTAATATAAATCGAAGGACCACCCACTTTTGAGAAAAGAGGGAAAACAAATAAAAGTGATTATAAGACTGACACTATAGGACTAGTGCCTATGTATGTTAAAATTATTTAACAATCACTTAAAGAGAATGAATGGACTGTATTATTAATTGATTAAAGTTAAAAGCCTCAAATATCAACATTGGGGGGGTTTATTCTAGAAATTCATATATATCTAGCAACCAGTGTGGTTCATCACCAATTCATTAAGGATGTTAGTAAATTAAATTGAATATGGAATGAATTAGGTAATAGTAATTACTGGCGAATGTGCCTCCGGATACTACAATAAAATAGATTAATATTACTACAATAAAGAGTTAGTAATATTGATCTCATTAGGAGATCATTAAAGTATCAATATTGGTTAGTATCTCTACAATAACAATTAACAGCTTAGCTGTGAAATTAAGTGAGATGATCGGTTACCACACTCCACTGACGACGTATTGCGTCTGACAAATTGTTGCACGTGAAGGTGGGGAAGCCTAGCACCTCAGTTGACGTGGACCCTGGAGCTGAAAAGCGATTACAATGTAGAACTCTTCTACGTAACTAACTACAGATACATACAAAATTCTTCCTAAAATATCTATCACTGCAGAATTCTTCTGCAAACATTAATATAATATATTCCTATATAACTTGCTAGAAATAAATATTGCTAGAGGGGAGACGTACTGGATTTTTGTTGTAATGGCTCAGCCTAACGACAACTACCTTAAAATATAACATGTGATCACAGTGTTACAAGAAAGGTTATTAATAGTTGCCGGGCCAAGTGTCCGTTGATGTAGGAACGATTCCAGGTCCCTCGTCTTCATCTGCTGTGATAAGACGTCAATTATGGGCTGGAGAATTGATTAGTTCCTTGGACACTGCCGTGATGTGCCGAAATTAACGTGGCACCGCTCTCGTGGTTGTAGGAGCGAAAATTAAAGATACTACGCAAGTTCCTTGCAATGGCGCTTCTCTCTTGCACGTTGGTAACACGCCGCTAATATGGCGTCGTCCACACAAGTGGCGTCTCCTTCCTCCCTCAACCCTGGCTGCCATATGCATGCGCAGCCCGCTCAAAGTATTCTCGAGCTTAAAGTATTCTATTTTACATATGATTATCAGGGAAGTAAAGACTGGTGACAAGTGCTTATGTCACTAATAAATGTATTAAGATGCAATATATTTTTGCACAATGCAAGTCAGCTTATTAAGACTGCATTAAGAAATTTTATATAAATTGTGTTATACTATAATAATTTCCTCTGTCGTTATTAATTAATACACCTAAATTAACGAGTTCAATAAGCAATAATATGCTATTTAAATAATCAATGAAATAAACGATTATCCTTAGTAAAGGAATGTAATTAACTAAACTCTGTTTAGAAGCAAACTAAAAGTGGAGGGAATTCATGTTTTAGCCTGTTGTTCCGCACGTCGTCACTCTGACTAGGAAGAATTTGGCAAATATATTGCTTACTAATAGAAACATTAATTGAATTAATTCTACATATTAGTAGTGTTAGTAATTGCTATGGGGTTAATACAATAATGATGTACTATATTACAAGAAATGATGCATTAGTGTTGGAAAATTTCCAATTTAACTCCGAGGGAGGAAACTTCGTGGTCGTAGTTCTGGGTACTGACGTACCCATTCCGAAGTTATATTATGGATTAGTAAGTTAGTACATTAGTAACGAATGTTCCGAATCTGTTCTACAGATGTGACTCAGAGTCATTGTGGGAACATGAATTAATATTGAAACTATTTAATTAAATGATTAAGGTATCTGTAATCAAGAACTCTCTAAAGTTTAAAGTAGACTCAACAACTAGGGTCGCAGTGACGTGTAATGGTTGTATTACGTAGTTGTTGAATTGTAGGTAAACTCGGAAAATGTTCTCAAGAACTGATAACATTATTGTATAAGTTGTATTCTACATTATTATACTGCAAATAAAGTATTATTCATTGGGTCATTCCAGATCAAGGAGACTCTGACACTACAGTAAGGTCACAGTCTAGGGTGGCTGTAACTTGTAACTGTTGAGTTACTAGACAATAACACATCACTGAGCATCATGATCACCCCAAGCTCAAATGAAGAAATTTGATTTAATGTGTACTGCCATGCAGTAGTAATTCTGACTAACAGTATAACTAAGTTGCTAAATAGCTATAGATAATATAATATTAGAGAACTGAATATGGTTATTCATTAAAATCAAGGAAGATTCTGAGTCGACAGTGAGGTTAGAAGCCTAGTCATTCTGACTTATGAGCTAATTAAATTGCAGCTCATAGGCTTGACACTGGGAACTCATTAATACATCCTCAACTTTGGATGTGAAATTTATTTTATTTAATCAGTCTCTGTGTATAGTCAACTGTATTTAATTGTGAGTACAGACTAGGCTGGTACTCAGTTGACACTAATTAAAGTCCCTAATACCTACCTAAATAGATGGTTTAAATTTCTAACCTACCTAAGTATACGACTAAGCAAATTGTGATAACTCACTAATTCTTAGTAGAGTTACTCTAGCTAAATGGTTAGCATTAATAATTGCAAAAGTTATTATGGTGAGCAGTAATGTACTCGAATTAACATTGTGAGCTGTAATGAGCTCGGATTAACAGGGTGAGCAGTATTGTGCTCGGATTAACATGGTGAGCTATATTGAGCTCGGATTAACGAAGTGGAGCAACAAAGCGTTCGATTCTCATGGCGAGCAATATTGAGCTCCAATGCGCATTAGGAACAATAAAGCGCTCAATCACTACGTTAATCTACAGGGGAGCTGTTGGGTCAGCTCGGGTTATTAGTGCAAGATCCTTCTTGGAGGAAAGCTAAGCACGGAATTTATGCAGATTCTCTGGTGAGCAATGCTCGAATTAGCGAGGTGGAGCATTATAGCGTTCAAACATCATTATGAACAAAAGGGCACTCAATTGTTACGCTAATTCAGGGGTGAGCTGTGAATTGAGATCATTAAGCATGTTAGGTTACAATGCTTATGGTTTAATGGTAATGCATTAAACGATGGGAAACCTAAGATTGCTGGAAATTTAATTATTGCTACGATTGATCCTATTTGAAGATAATGATTGATCCTATTTGAAGATAATTCGTAACACTTTCCCAACCTAAACGTTTCACGGTTTATTAGTTCTCTGTGGTATGTTCACTTACATATGGGTAAGTTTGCAAATTTGTTCGTGCTACGCTCCTACAATAATAAGCAGATATGAAAGAAAAGCAGCTCAAACAAAATTGATGCAAATATTTTCACTAACTCTTAGTGCAGAAAACGTGGAATTAATAAGATTTTCTTGGCAAACCTTAAGTGCAAGTATTATGAACCTTAGACCTAGTGAGTTTCCAAGTGTAGAAGTTGTTTGATAACTTCGTAGTATTGCTAAATTCAGGAATGCTGGATGCATTGGGAGCTAGATTCTCTAGCCTAATATTATTGATTATCTAGGGAGTGTTAGATTCTCTAGCCTAATATTATTAATTACCTAGGGAGAATGAGTGTGGTCAATTATTACTTGTCGAGAATAATTCTAGGTCTGCAGTGGATTCAATGACTTGGTCGCTGTCACTTGTACCCGTTTAGATACGGACCACTGATTTTCCACTGGGAGCTATGAAACATCTCGGCGAAAGTAGTGAAGTTGAGGACTACAGCGACGTGCACCACCTGCCAGTTGGCACTCACGTGAGTGGCACCTGGCAGGTGGCGCGCGTCGTCGTAGTCCTCAAGGGTTTTGGGGGGAATTTCCCGGATGTTATGACGTGTGTCGCTCTAGTCCTCGGGGTTTTTGGGGTGCTTTTCTGTGTGTTCTGTTCATGAAAGAGGGAAGCCATGTTGTTGGGGATGTAGGAGAGTATGTGGTAGAGTAAGAAATGCATGGAAAAGACATGTGAGTGGCACCAGGCAGATGGCGCGCGTCGCTCTAGTCCTCAAGGGTTTTGGAGGGGAATTTGCCGGAAGTTTGGCGCGTGTCGGAGGTAAGTGGGGCGCGTCGCTCTAGTCCTCGGGGTTTTGGGGTGCTTTTTCTGTGTGTTCGGGTCAGGAAAGAGGGAAGCCACCCTTGTCATGAGACTGCTCTGGGTCATTTTGCGGTTAGACAAACCATTAACTCCCCCTACAGGAAGCCCTAAGTGTGAGAGAATGAGAGAGTAGAGTCCAGCAGGAGGGATGTGTACCATTACCTCTAAGCGTTTTTCAATGTCCGTGGAGGGGTGTGCGTACTGGTCACGGGTTAGAGGCTAACTGAAAGACTTTTCCAAGTAGCTTGGTTATATCTCCTCAGACACGGTGGAAGTGGTTGGGCATCCATTACCCACTGCGTTTCGCTACGGTCCGCGACTCTCTCTCTCTCTCTCTGTCTCTCTCTGTCTCTCTGTCTGCCTCTCTCTCTCTCTCTCTCTCTCTCTCTCTCTCTCTCTCTCTCTCTCTCTCTCTCTCTCTCTCTCTCTCTCTCTCTCTCTCTCTCTCTCTCTCTCTCTCTCTCTCTCTCTCTCTCTGTCTCTCTCTCACCCTCTCTAAAGTCCACCACATGGCACTTCACTTAGTAAACTCAGTCAAAGTCAGTAGGTTAGCGTTTACTAAAAGAGAGAAACATTTCACATCGTCACGGAGACGCGATCTCTACCTACAAATTGTTCTTGTTAACTGTTATCACAACATCTGCTGGCCCAAATAAATATCATTGAAATGTATGCATGTTTACTCAATCTCCATCACCTCTTCGTCCTACATCCATTACTGCTGTGCAGAGCTTGTATCACACAACGGTGTTATCATAGCAAGACAATGTCACAGAATGTTCAAGACTCCTGAATGAAAGAACCGGCAGTCCCTCTCGCTGAGGTCTAACCTTCGTGATGGTTTGAGGCGTAGTGAGATGGACAAGGTAATGGGATGGCCTTACCCTCTCCCCATCCACCCACACCATACCCCTACCCCTACCACCCCTCCCTTCCCAGAACAGATGTTCTGTGCTAAGCCTTAGTATCATCATTCTTTGCTCAAACAGCATTTTTTAAGAACAATATACTAACTTCGTTCTTTGCCCAAATAACATTTTAAGAGTAACGACCAACTTTCTGTCGATGTCTGAATAATGAAATGTAAACCATGTTTAGCCATTACATCCAAACACAATAACATATTTTCGTTCCACACATACAAATTCCAAGCAAAGTAAGCATATATATATGATAATATGGAAAACACAATCTTGCAAGCAAAGTAAGCATATATACGATAATATGGAAAAACACAATCTTGTAACTATTATTAAATTGACTTGTTCATTATCCCCGAGTTCAACACACTCTCTCTTAAGACCTTCATTATCCAATGTAAACAGTCCGGATGAGATGATAGTGAAATAGCTCTGGGTTAAGTCTGTTTTTCAGTTCTTATAACTTTTGAAAATGTATGCGTGGTTACTCATTCCGTCTCGTCGCATCTCGTTAGGGACTGACCTTGAGTCTTTCCATAGCCCGAGTTTTCACTCATCATCAACCATTAGCAATCGTTCGATCCAACAGAAAAAAACAGAGACTAGTGTTAGCATAATAGGTGAAAAAATAGTCGATCTTTCTCTTATTACGTTTTATTCAATAACTGGTAGACATAACATAACTCGCATATTTATCTTGGTAAAACAAAACATAATAACTGTCAGACAGACAGACAGACAGACAGACAGACATAACACTCAGCATAATGCTGACATATGGTGTTAGCATAATAGGTGAAAAAATAGTTGATTTCAATAACTGGTAGACATAACATAACTCGCATATTTATCTTGGTAAAACAAAACATAATAACTGTCAGACAGACAGACAGACATAACACTCAGCATAATGCTGACATATGGGGTTAGCATAATAGGTGAAAAAATAGTTTATCTTTCTCTTATTACGTTTTATTCAATAACTGGTAGACACTTACATATTTATCTTGGTAAAAAACAAAACATAATAACTAACAAACAGACAGAGACATATCACTGAGCTTAATGCAGTTACATGACTACTAGTTATCAGCGGAGTTTCAAAAAGTTTTTTTTTTCAACTATTAGGAGTTGTTTTCCATGTTTCTTTAACACCATGGCTAAGTGAGCCAGAGCTGTGTAGTAGTTGACCTCCCATTCAAGCTTTTCATCTGGATTCAAGTCATCACTGTCAATCATTCTCAACCCATAGGGAATTTTAACGTGCTTGATTGAATTATGTCGCTTAGTCATGCTTAAAATTTGATTAATGCATAGTTTAAAGCTCCATCGTCTCTTGATCTTAGTATCGTTGCGGAGTCCCTCCATTATACAATCTGTATCCTCCCCACACCGCTCTAATAGAATTTTTTGGTTAACAGCGTTATTTTCTATTGGTGGTCCTGCGCTATATCGGGACACAATAGCTATAACATGTGGTAGACTTTCTGGTGAGGGGGAAGGAGAAAGGCAGCTCCTCCTACTTTAACGCGATCAGCCACCACCACATAGTTACTTAATGGTTGGATCGGTCGCTGTAGTCGTGTATAAGGATACCTTTCCCAGATCTCGCAAGACATTCCTCCTGAATGGGTGTGAATTGAAGGAATATCATACACTATACAGTCACCAGGATGGAACTCATCCGTTGCCAGATAATCACCTTCTACTTTGCAGTCTTTAAGACTGGTTAGCTTATGAAGCATATACCTTGAACACATCTTGTCAGTTATTAAACGCGAGTTTGCGGATGTACGAATTATATACAGTATAAAGTTACCATTTACTCTTTTCATTCCTCTATTACATCTATAAACGCACTCAACTGTTTGTTAAAGCGGGAAGATAAACACAGAGTATAATATTATTTTTATTATTATTAATTGCAAGCATGGAAAAATGGTAACAATAGTAAATAAATAAAGTCAATAGTTTTATATATATATATATATATATATATATATATATATATATATATATATATATATATATATATATATATATATATATATATATATATATATATATATATATATATTTCTAGTCGACTGTTAAATCAATCAGTTCTATATCTCCTGTGAGGTCTATTATAGGCACGGCTTTGCAATGGGGTTTTGTAGTTTCACCTCCAGCTTCGTCCACATCTGCGTTCAAGTTGTTGTTCTTCATCCGATGATAAGCAGAGGCAACTCCTTCACTTAACTTATGTGTAAGCACACCGTGTGTAGGCAATGCTGCAGGGATTGCATTGCTTGCAGAGTCAACCATCACAAATTTCAACCCGCGACGCTGGTAATACCGCTCCAACTTCATCATTATGGGTAGATATTTCAGTCTCCACACTTCTTGATTGTAGCTCTTCCAGTACTGTCCACAGCCCATCCCAAGTCCAAAAGGGAAAATTATGCGATTAATTTTATATTCTTCTTCTCTTGTTAAGATGATTGCAAAGGCCTTACGCAGAGATTTTGTAAACCAATAGCGACGCATTTCTTCTGTATCCAACTGTAAGCCTCTGTAGTAGTGCGGGTCGGCAGCATATAATGTCTCGATTTCCTTCATCGTCATGTTCAGGGGTTTAGATGATTTCCCTCTGGCGTGATGTGTTATTAATCCGATGAGATGAGGTAGATGAGGGTCATCACCAATTCGATTGTTGAATTGAGAGGGTTCACCATAGACAATCTCTCCAGGCAGGGCTCGGTCTCTTCTCTCTGCACGATTTTTGTAGGGTAGTTTGCTCCGATGAATGCGAGCATAGGGATAACGAGTCCATAATTCTTCAACCACCCCACTCATCATCACACTACAGGCGTCCATATCATAGATGATGCAGTCGGAGTAAGAGTACTCCGAAAAAGATGAAAGGCTGCCAGCTACAGTCGTCAACATCTTATCTGATGAGTAGAGTAGAGGAAGTGAGTCGGAGAGGGGAGAGCAACCGCCCCTTTATACGGTCGTGCAAAGGTTAGTGGGTTTCCTGTTTTGTTTCGTTCCTGTTTCCCTGGGGCGGACTAAAATCACTTGGACGTTTTAAGGTTTTAAACTCCCCTGCATATTTTGAATAATGGGGAGGTGAGTACTTCCCCACTCTGCATCTTCACACCGACCTGACATACCTACACCCCAGGGAAGAATAACTTTCGTGATCTCCTCGGTATCTTCAATATACAATAAGAGTTCTTCTAATGATTTCGTCAAGTATAACAAGCGGTTTTCTTTCGTATCAGCACGCAACCCTTTAACCATAGAGTAATCTTTTGATTTATCGGTAATGGCTGGAGCAATATCTTTCCTCTCAATAGGCTTCCCTAATCCATACTGTGTTGCCAAGGCTACTATGCTTGGTCCTTGACTGTCTCTGCTGATGTGAATGGATCCAGGTGTTGGACGGTCTTCTCTGATGCATCTCTTTAGATTATACAATTGCGTTCTGGCGTAAGCGGTGGCATGAGAATATTTATCAGCAATGTCCTGGGACAGGCCGTAGGGGGAGCATGATATACAATTTACAGAGTAGACAATGCAGCACTCTCGATTGTTAAACTCCTCATCCGTCATGTATCCGTGATGAATTTCTACAGAGTTCATTTTGGCTAAGGAGTTCATTTTTTTTCCCCCAACGCGATATAGATGAAACACAGGGGAGCGATGAGCGGGCAGTAATGAATTAGTGTGATCTACCCACCCCCTTTTATCCTCGTCGTGTGTGGCGCGCGTGCGCGCATGCTCCCGGGATAGTTTCCAATTAATGATTAACCATACTCCTTAGTTTCATATTTTATATTATTTATTTATTATTATTTATTATTATTATTTAATAAACGTGGATTATAGTCCATTCTAGCAGTAAGATAGGTGTAATACTATATTCTCAACAATGCGGTTTTATATTGACTTTGCACCAAGCTATGATTTTTTTCTAAGTTGTGGAGAGCTTGGTATATCCCTTCACATCTCCTTCACTATAGAAATTAATTTAAGGCGGTGCTGTATATATATATATATATATATATATATATATATATATATATATATATATATATATATATATATATATATATATATATATGTCGTACCTAATAGCCAGAACGCACTTCTCAGCCTACTATTCAAGGCCCGATTTGCCTAATAAGCCAAGTTTTCATGAATTAATGTTTTTTCGTCTACCTAACCTACCTAACCTAACCTAACCTAGCTTTTTTTGGCTACCTAACCTAACCTTACCTATAAATATAGGTTAGGTTAGGTTAGGTAGGGTTGGTTAGGTTCGGTCATATATCTACGTTAATTTTAACTCCAATAAAAAAAAATTGACCTCATACATAGAGAAAAGGGTTGCTTTATCATTTCATAAGAAAAAAATTATAGTAAATATATTAATTCAGGAAAACTTGGCTTATTAGGCAAATCGGGCCTTGAATAGTAGGCTGAGAAGTGAGTTCTGGCTACTAGGTACGACATATATATATATATATATATATATATATATATATATATATATATATATATATATATATATAAATATATATATATATATATATATATAAATATATATATATATATATATATATATATATATATATATATATATATATGTATATATATATATATATGTCGTACCTAATAGCCAGAACTCACTTCTCAGCCTACTATGCAAGGCCCGATTTGCCTAATAAGCCAAGTTTTCATGAATTAATGTTTTTTCGTCTACCTAACCTACCTAACCTAACCTAACCTAGCTTTTTTTGGCTACCTAACCTAACCTTACCTATATATATAGGTTAGGTTAGGTTAGGTAGGGTTGGTTAGGTTCGGTCATATATCTACGTTAATTTTAACTCCAATAAAAAAAAATTGACCTCATACATAGTGAAAAGGGTAGCTTTATCATTTCATAAGAAAAAAATTATAGTAAATATATTAATTCAGGAAAACTTGGCTTATTAGGCAAATCGGGCCTTGAATAGTAGGCTGAGAAGTGAGTTCTGGCTATTAGGTACGACATATATATATATATATATATATATATATATATATATATATATATATATATATATATATATATATATATGCACTACTCCTAACCAAACATAGACCTGATAATATTCTACAAAGCAAGAAGACTTCCAAACTCCTTATCAAAACAGTTCCGAAGCGAAGGAGAACCCTCTACAGCAGTCAAGCGTTGTATACATGTACACTTACCTCCCCACGAAGGATGCAACCTTCAATCTAAGTACATAGGTGTGACACCAACCAAGCTGAGGAGGCGATTGTCACAACATCTTCAATCCGGCGCCCCCAGGAATCGCATGAGACAAGCTCATGTCATCACTCTAACAAGAGAAATGTTGAACAAGAATATCTGCATAATATTCTTGTTCAACATATTGTTCAATATTGGGGTTTTTGTCTATCTGCATAATAGACAAAAACCCCAGATGTAAGAAGATTGCGAATTCTTGAGGCAATTCGCATAAGAATAGATCAACTTACAATGATCACCCAAATCATGGAGGTATTTACTCTACACACCATGAGAGTAAGGTTAAGACCAGAACATAACGCCACCGTCACAGAAGACAATGTCCAACAATATATATATATATATATATATATATATATATATATATATATATATATATATATATATATACATATATATATATATATATATATATATATATATATATATATATATATATATATATATATATATATATATATATATATATATATATATATATATATATATATATATATATATATATATTGGTGTATACTGGCAGCAGGTTTTCTTTCAAACATGTTTCACTGAATATGACCGCATATTCTGTATTTATTATTTTCTGGTTTAGGGCTTCTATCCCTCTAACTATTTTCTTAGCATCAGGGCTTAATTGAAATAGGAGTTCTCCAAAACTCATTTTCGTACTTTTAAGGTGAAGAAAAGAAGTGATTTACTATAGAGTGTATTACGCTTATTTGTATAATTTGCACGACGTTTCGAACCTCCATGGTTCATTCTCAAGTGAACAGATCTTACAATACTAGTTGATTTTATACCCGCATTAGGTCAGGTGATAATACAATGAAGGTGAAAACATGGAGGGATACATAAGGGATAAACATAGGGGCTGCAGAAGGCTTATTGGCCCATACGAGGCATCTCCTATCTAAACACAAAGATTAATCCAGTGTAATTGGCCTGTTATGTTGGACATTGTCTTCTGTGTTGGCATCGATATGTTCTTGTCTTGTCCTTACTCTCATGGTGGGTAGAGTAAATAGTTCCGTGATTTGGGTGTTCATGGTAGGTCGCTCTATTCTTATGTGAATTGCCTCAAGAATTTGTAATCTTCTTGAATCTTGGGTTTTGTCTATTATGCAAGTATTCTTGTTCAACATTTCTCTTGTTAGAGTAATGTCATGGGCTTGTCTCATGTGATTCCTAGGGGCACCAGATTGAAGATGGCATGTCAAACGCCTCGTCAGCTTGGTCGACGTCATACCTATGTACTTACATTGAAGGTTACATCCTTCGTGGGGGCAAGTGTACATGTATACAACGCTTGACTGCTGTAGAGGGTTCTCCGTCGGCTTCGGGCTGTTTTTGATAAGGAGTTCGGAAGTCTTCTTGGTTTTGTAGAATATTATCAGGTTTATGTTTTTGTTAGGAGTAGTGCTTTTTACTCCTTTACGGATTATTTCTTTCATTATTCTTTCCTCTTTTATATGTTCACTGTGCATGGTTGATTTGTAATATAATTTTATTGGGGGTGTTGTGGTTTCTGTTCTAGGTTCTGAATTATACCAACGGTCCAAGTGTCTTCTTATAGCAGCGTTTATTTCCGCGTTGCTATATCCGTTGTTCACCAATACCTGAGTTACTCTTTCAAACTCTCTACTCACGTTGCTCCATTCAGAGCAGTGGGTAAGCGCTCGACGAATATAAGCATTGAGAACACTGGCTTTGTATCTTTGGGGGCACTCACTTCTACCGTTCAGGCATAATCCTATGTTGGTGGGCTTGGTATATACGTTGGTGCTTAAAGAGGTTCCTGTTTTTGTTATTAGTACATCCAAGAATGGCAGACTGTTATTTTCACTATTTTCATGTGTAAATCGGAGTACTGACTCTCTCTCTAGGTGTCTTTTTAGGTCAATTAGTTCATCTGAGTCTTTTACTATTACGAATATGTCATCTACATAACGGCAGTATACAGTTGGTTTTTGTCTGCTACTGAAGACCCTATCTTCGATGGTTCCCATATAAAAATTAGCAAATAAAACTCCTAAGGGGGAGCCCATTGCTACTCCGTCTATTTGTAAATACATGTCTCCTTGTGGACTGATGAAAGGGGCTTCCTTTGTACATGCTTCGAGAAGACTTTTCAAGTGTGGCTCAGGTATGTCTAATTTGGGGGTGCTCTCGTCTCTGTATACTCTGTCCAGTATCATTCCTATGGTTGTGTCGACTGGGACGTTGGTAAAAAGGGATTCAACGTCCAGGGAAGCGATGATTCCATCGGGCTGGGTAGATTTGATCAATTCTAGGAAATCTGCTGATGATTGTAGACTAAACTTACTTGGAGTGTATGGAGTTAGGAGTTCATTGAGTTTCTTTGCCAGGTGATAAGTTGGGGTTGGTATTTGGCTGATTATAGGGCGTAGTGGGTTACCTGGTTTATGCGTCTTAACATTGCCGTAGGCATATCCTAAGCCATAGTCGCCTTGAAGTTTATTGAAATGCACACTACCCTTCTTTGCGTATAATTCAGAACCTAGAACAGAAACCACAACACCCCCAATAAAATTATATTACAAATCAACCATGCACAGTGAACATATAAAAGAGGAAAGAATAATGAAAGAAATAATCCGTAAAGGAGTAAAAAGCACTACTCCTAACCAAAACATAAACCTGATAATATTCTACAAAACCAAGAAGACTTCCGAACTCCTTATCAAAAACAGCCCGAAGCCGACGGAGAACCCTCTACAGCAGTCAAGCGTTGTATACATGTACACTTGCCCCCACGAAGGATGTAACCTTCAATGTAAGTACATAGGTATGACGTCGACCAAGCTGACGAGGCGTTTGACATGCCATCTTCAATCTGGTGCCCCTAGGAATCACATGAGACAAGCCCATGACATTACTCTAACAAGAGAAATGTTGAACAAGAATACTTGCATAATAGACAAAACCCAAGATTCAAGAAGATTACAAATTCTTGAGGCAATTCACATAAGAATAGAGCGACCTACCATGAACACCCAAATCACGGAACTATTTACTCTACCCACCATGAGAGTAAGGACAAGACAAGAACATATCGATACCAACACAGAAGACAATGTCCAACATAACAGGCCAATTACACTGGATTAATCTTTGTGTTTAGATAGGAGATGCCTCGTATGGGCCAATAAGCCTTCTGCAGCCCCTATGTTTATCCCTTATGTATCCCCCCATGTTTTCACCTTCATTGTATTATCACCTGACCTAATGCGGGTATAAAATCAACTAGTATTGTAAGATCTGTTCACTTGAGAATGAACCATGGAGGTTCGAAACGTCGTGCAAATTATACAAATAAGTGTAATACATTCTATAGTAAATCACTTCTTTTCTTCACCTTAAAAGTACGAAAATGAGTTTTGGAGAACTCCTATTTCAATTAAGCCCTGATGCTAAGAAATTAGTTAGAGGGATAGAAGCCCTAAACCAGAAAATAATAAATACAGAATATGCGGTCATATTCAATGAAACATATATATATATATACATATATATATATATATATATATATATATATATATATATATATATATATATATATATATATATATATATATATATATATATATATATATATATATATATATATGTATATATATATATATATATATATATATATATATATATATATATATATATATATATATATATTTATTATTATTATTATTATTTTAATAATTGTAGGTGCTGTGGAATGGAGTGAGGAAAACTCGGGAATTCTACCATTCTCTATGCCCATATACCCAGAGATGGTGGGGTATAAGTCTCGTTTGGCATCATTTGGCATCATCTGGCCTGATATGTGTGGTCAATCTCCGGCAGAATTATCTCGTGTTGGCTTTTTCTCTTGTGGTAAGTATTGGAAGATAATATTATTATTATTATTATTATTATTATTATTATTATTATTATTATTATTAATATTATTATTGTGTTCTTAATGTAATCACACGAGCCAAGTCTGTTTGAGACGTGCTAGTATTTACTTTCTCATTTATTTATTTATTTATAAAAAAATGTTTATATATTTTTCTTTTTTTCTTAGGAGTTGGAGACCATATACGATGGTCATATTGTGGTGGTGGTCTTGTTAACTTCATACCTTCGGACGACCCCTGGACTCTCCACGCCCGGTACTACCCAAGCTGTGTCTACTTAAACTTTAAGAAGGATCGAGCCTTCATTAAAAATGCAGTCCCTTTCTCACCTCCTCAACCGACAATAGCAGTTGATGAAACATTGATAAATGCACTCCTGCACGGTCTTGATTATTACAATGGACTTGCTGCTACAGTAAGATTTCCATACATCGCCCTGCGAGGTGCACTAAGAGAATACCTCAAGATTAAAAGTGATATATTACCTCTCCTTAGCGAATCTAACTGTGTAGAGGTGATGTTATGGTTTTTAGATGGAGTGGATGAAAGTGAGGACACAGGTGCAGTAACTGAATCTCCCTTAGAAGTATTATCATCCCAAGGTGTTATTTTTCCCCGCCCAGTTCCCCCTGTAGTGGAGGTAGATGAACGAGAGGAAGAGAATGCAATGCATGGTGTAGCTAGGTTTTATTGTAAGGTATGTTTCACTCAAGAAATAAAAACGGTTCTCATTCCGTGTAGGCATATGGTCATATGTTTGGATTGTGTAACAAGATGTGACAAATGTCCTGTATGTCGAGGAGATGTAGTACATCTACTTCTTCCTATTATCTCTTAATAAAAACAAATCTAAAGTTGATTCTTTTATATTATCCTTATATATTTTTTTTATTATTATTATTATTATTATTATTATTATTATTATTATTATTATTAATGCTGAGGGAGGTGGAGGTGTGTGGTAAGGAGGCACCCTCGTGAACAGGGGTATATAGCTCACCCTTAACCTGGCAGGGTAAACACTCAGTCACCAACCCACCCACCAATCCAAGATGACCGCACGAGTCTCTGGTGCCGCCGGTGTGGCCTCTCCTCACTCAGAGGGCGATGAGCGCTTAGGACAAGCCATCGCAATAATCCGTGGTATGTTTCCCTTAAGTTGAGTCATATTGTGCTAAGATGCTTGTTGTTGTTGTTGTTGTTGTTTGCTAATGTTGATGTAACAAATAATATCAATAATGTGAAGAGTGGGTATGTGTGTGTGTGTGTGTGTGTGTGTGTGTGTGAGTGTGTGTGTGTGTGTGTGTGTGTGTGTGTGTGTGTGTGTGTGTGTGTGTGTGTGTGTGTGTGTGTGTGTGTGTGTGTGTGTGTGTTATGCTAGTAATGTAAACTTTTTTTTAGATTATCTGGAGAAAGCTAGCAGCGGCGGTGTGAGCAGCAGCAGCAGCAGCAGCAGCAGCTGCGGTCCCACCAGATCCACCTCTGGAGGGAATATCTTTATATTCTTGGGAACCACCCACATACACACAAACACCGGAGAGGTGGTTGTGTCCTCCCCCCCCTACTCCAGTCGACTACGGTGATAGCCTCCCCTCACACATTCGTGCTGCCAACCGTAGCGACCAGGTCGCGACAGGTGTCGCCACACGCACCACACGTGTGTGTCTCCCTACACACACCACTACCACACCCGCTACTGCTCCTGCTGATGGAGATTGTGGTGATAGAAGTACTAGAAACACCATCCCTCATTGTGTACCAACCAGTCCTACTGCTGATCAGAGGGGTGGTAACGCTTTATATTTTATGAACACCGTTGAAGAGGTGCTGTCCCCCAGCCTTTTAACTGGGGGGTGTAGAGTAGGTAGTGACCCTACTACTAGTAGTACTACTAGGGATAATAGGACTGAAGAAGAAGTAGTAAGAATGTGTGTGGATATTTCACAGGGTGGTGAGTATCCAGATCTCTTGACTATGAGTGGAGGTCTTGATGATGCGGTGTTTGCCGCTATTTCTCTCTCAGAGGACAACCCCGCTACTCAAACCGAAAATGATTTGAATGTAGAAGCCTTACTGGGTGAGCGTATAATGCTTACAGACAGTCAGCAACGTGGATTGCTGACTGACGTTAATGTGAATCTTTTCCTCAACCCCCAACTTAGTTCACTCCAAGGTGTATCTACAAACCTTCACCCTGAACCCAGCTCTCACCCCTCCTCCACATCCCACAACTCTAAACTAAGTTCACACAAAGCCACATCTCGGGCTAGAGGTCGTGATGAGTGTAACACAATGTCTCAGACTGTGTTAATAAGTAGTGATGATGAAAACTTTACCCCTCTACGAAGGATACGAGTTGGTGACGATCTTAATAGATCCCGCTATATTGACACCACCACTGATAGTGACAGCGACTGTGATAGCGAGGTTGAGCGTGAAATAATAGCACCTCCCCCACCCAAACGACAGATTAAACGAGGCGATAACCGTCTGACTATAGAAAAACCCAGCAAAAATCTAAAATCTAAGCCTAAAGCTAAAAAAAACTTTTTGAAACTCCGCTGATAACTAGTAGTCATGTAACTGCATTAAGCTGAGTGATATGTCTCTGTCCGTCTGTTAGTTATTATGTTTTGTTTTTTACCAAGATAAATATGTAAGTGTCTACCAGTTATTGAATAAAACGTAATAAGAGAAAGATCAATTTTTTTTCACCTATTATGCTAACACTAGTCTCTGTTTTTTACCAAGATAAATATGTAAGTGTCTACCAGTTATTGAAATCAACTATTTTTTTCACCTATTATGCTAACACCATATGACAGCATTATGCTGAGTGATATGTCTGTCTGTCTGTCTGACAGTTATTATGTTTTGTTTTACCAAGATAAATATGCGAGTTATGTTATGTCTACCAGTTATTGAAATCAACTATTTTTTCACCTATTATGCTAACACCATATGTCAGCATTATGCTGAGTGTTATGTCTGTCTGTCTGTCTGTCTGTCTGACAGTTATTATGTTTTGTTTTACCAAGATAAATATGCGAGTTATGTTATGTCTACCAGTTATTGAATAAAACGTAATAAGAGAAAGATCAACTATTTTTTCACCTATTATGCTAACACTAGTCTCTGTTTTTTTCTGTTGGGTCGAACGATTGCTAATGGTTGATGATGAGTGAAAACTCGCGCTATGAAAAGACTCAAGGTCAGTCCCTAACGAGATGCGACGAGACGGAATGAGTAACCACGCTTACATTTTCAAATGTTATAAGAACTGAAAACAGACTTGTTATAAGAACTGACTTAACCCAGAGCTATTTCACTATAATCTCATACGGACTGTTTACATTGGATAATGTAGGTCTTAAGAGAGAGAGAGTGTGTTGAACTCGGGATAATGAACAAGTCAATTTAATAATAGTAACAAGATTGTGTTTTTTTCCATATTATCGTATATATGCTTACTTTGCTTGCAAGATTGTGTTTTCCATATTAACGTATATATGCTTACTTTGCTTGGAATTTGTATGTGTGGAACAAAAATATTTTATTGTGTTTGGATGTAATGGCTAAACATGGTTTTACATTTCATTATTCAGACATCGACAGAAAGTTGCTCGTTACTCTTAAAATGTTATTTGGGCAAAGAACGAAGTTAGTATATTGTCCACGTTACATTAATGATATTTGAGCAAAGAACGATGTCATCATGTTGGTCGTGTTACCTTACAAGGTTATGTATATCCCACGCAGTTGTGTTTACATCAAATTAAGATTTGTTATAATAATAAGATTGAAGACCAGCTTATGACTGGATATTCTTAAAAAAAATGCTATTTGAGCAAAGAATGATGATACTAAGGCTTAGAACAGAACATCCGGTCTGGGAAGGGAGCAGTGATGGTTCGGCCATGGAGGGGGTGGTAGGGGTATGGGTTTGGTGGGGGTGGATGGGGAGAGGTTAAGGCCAGCCCATTACCTTGTCAATCTCACTACGCCTCAATCCGCCGCGAAGGTGAGACCTTGACAAGATAGCTCCGCACAACAGTAATGGCTGTAGGAAGAATAGGTTATGGAGATTGAGTAAACGTGCATACATTTCAATGATCACAGTTAACAAGAACAATTTGTAGGTAGAGATCGCGTCTCCGTGACGATGTATTGACTTATATTGAATTTTGTAACTAGCTCGTCATGATTGTAACTTGCTTAGCTAAAAATGAATTGTTGGGCTTCAGTCCTGACTCCTTTATGCATCTCTGCAAGCCTTTACTGCCCTTATGACTGCCTTGTGTGAGATTGGACTGTTTAGCAACACGTAGGTAGTTCTTGACACCCTATGTAACCCCACATATAATGTAGAGAGAGAGAGATATAGATATATATATATATATATAGAGAGAGAGAGAGAGTGATAGAGATATATAAATATACACATATAGAGAGAGAGAGAGAGAGAGACAGAGACAGAGACAGAGAGAGAGAGAGAGAGAGAGAGAGACGGAGTTGCTGACTGTAGCTACATCTCCCCTTAACGAAACGCACTGGGTAATGGATGCCCAACCACTTCCGCCATGTCTGAGGAAGTAATGGCCGACATTGCCTACCCTCCGGGAGGGGAAGATATAACCCAACTACTTGGAAAAGTCTTTTCAGTTACCCTCGGACCCGTGACCAGTAAGCACACCCCTCCGCGGACATTGAAAAACGCTTAAGGGTAATGGTACACATCCCTCCTGCTGGACTCTACTCTCTCATCCTCTCACACTTAGGGCTTCCTGTAGGGGGAGTTAATGGTTTGTCTAACCGCAAAATGACCCAGAGCAGTCTCACGACGAGGGTGGCTTCCCTCTTTCCTGACCCGAACACACAGAAAAAGCACCCCAAAACCCCGAGGACTAGAGCGACGCGCCCCACTTACCTCCGACACGCCCCAAACTTCCGGGAAATTCCCCCCAAAAACCCTTGAGGACTAGAGCGACACGCCCCATCTGCCTGGTGCCACTCACGTGTCTTTTCCATGCATTTCTTACTCTACCACATACTCTCCTACATCCCCAACAACATGGCTTCCCTCTTTCATGACCAGAACACACAGAAAAGCACCCCAAAAACCCGAGGACTAGAGCGACGCGCACCACTTTCCTCCGACACACGTCATAACATCCGGGAAATTCTCCCCCAAAACCCTTGAGGACTACGACGATGCGCGCCACCTGCCAGGTGCCACTCACGTGAGTGCCACCTGGCAGGTGGTGCGCGTCGCTGTAGTCCTCAACTTCACAACTGGCGAATACTAATTGTACTACATTCAATCTGGGTTTATTACTTACAGCTGGGTTTGCAATTCAGCTTGTTACTGGAGAATTGATTTACTGCTGATTAATTTATTATTGTTGGCAGGCATAGGCTTCTTCGGGTTTGAAAGTATTTATGTCAGTAAGTAGCCACCTGCAGATTGGAGCATATTCATGCCTAGTCGTTTAACATGTCCAGTGATGAACTGGTAATAGTAGTCTGCTCCAACTAGTATATTTACATTATTAAGGCGGTCAGACGTTAACTGGATTTCAGCCAATTTAATTTCATGTTCCTGCAGGAAGTTGGTTGTGTACCCCAGACCCTTAATATTTAGGTCAAACGGTATTTGATCTACAATAATGGCTTGGATAGCCTTGATATGACTACCTAGACGTATGAGCGGTTGAACTACTGAGTATTCATGGGTTCCTCGCTTTATCATGAACCCTGACAAGTTTAATTTTACCTGTCTGATTGGTTGTAAATTGAGTGCCTCTGCCGCTTTCTGAGTAATGAAAGTTCTCTGGGATCCTTGATCAAATAGTCCACGAGTGGTGATCTGGATTCCTTTATTCTTTACTTGAAGTTGGGCAGTGGGCAAGGTTGCATCCTACTGAGACGTTGGTTAAATTATGCTGTAAACTTCTCGCACCTTGCAGCACTGTACATGTGTAGATTCTCTATCTCCTATTCTAGGATTGAAATAATTTGTTTTGACAAATTTGCACAGTGCAGCATGATGCTCGCCCATTCTACACCTATAGCAGATGTTCAGTGGGGTGTCACAGCTGTTAACATTATGTGATTTGAGACACCTAGTACATTTGTGTAACTGTTTGAGTCGTCTGACTCGTGTATCTCTATTGGGGTTGTGATGGAAAAAAGAAGTGTAGGTGTTTGGCAGTCCTCTCAATGCATAGCTGTTGTGTCCTGTGGCAAAGTAAGGCAAAACAAATAGTATGAACAATGAAACTTTAATTAAATTGAAAACAAATTATGAATAAGACAATTCCTTGGCTATGTACAGTGCAAACTAACAAGAATATAAAGTAAAAAAATAATATAAAATAAAATAGTGGTGACATTACTCTAAAATGGATAAAGACAAAAATAAAATTAACAGGTGCTAAAAATAAAACGCTGGCTGAGAACATCCACTAATAGACAGAGCGTATGTCAGATGGTTGTGTCAGCTTTGAGAGAACAGGATATTCTAACTCCAATGGCTGGTGCAGGCCCAGACATCGGCTAGGTAGATGGGGCTGAGGTGGAGTGGTGCAGACGTCGATTCACCAATCAGAAGTGGGCTGGCTGGAAATGGTAGTTTGGTGATCGGCGACGATGGAGGGGGGAGGTGGAGAGCGAGTGTGATATACGTATGCGCCTGGCAAAAAGTATTTAACTAAATATGTACTACACTTGCTTGTAGTATCTAGATGTTGTAGATGTAATGAAGTAACATGATGATAGGAAAGAGCAGGCCAAATCTCTCTTGAAGGAGATTATCGTAACAGCTCTCCCATGAAGTTAAGGTTCGAAATGTTGCAGATCCAGGACGATGGAGAGGAGTTCCTTATCTATAGTGCTGTAGTTCTTTTGATGGGGCTTCAACTAGTAGCTATAGAAGCCGACAGAAAGAACCTCCTCACCTCGTTGTTTTAGTAGGACGCCCCCGATGCCGGTACCACTGGCATCGACATGGAGGATGAAAGGCTTCGTGATATCTGACGTGGCGAGAATGGGATTAGAACAGAGCAGAGATTTAAGTTGTTCAAAGGCAACGGTCTGTTGAATGGTCCAATGATACCGTTGCTTGTGGCTGGTCAAATTAATCAATGGTGTCACTACCGTACTAAAATTCTTCACAAACCTACGATAGTAAGACGCAAGTCCAAGGAAGCGCAGGAGTTGCTTCCTGGACATAGGTTGTGGGTAATGCTGAATGTATTCAGTGTGAATTGTTAAAGGACCTATGCTGCCACTCCCTATCATATGACCCAGATAACGCACTTTACCTTTGGCAAAGGTGGACTTGCCCAAGTTGATGGTAAGGCCGGCTGTCAGGAGCTTTGAGAACAATCGTTGCAGCAGGAGCAGATGTTCGTTCCAGGTTTTGGTTGCCTCAACGATGTCGTTCAAATAGGCATAGGTGTGATCTAGGCCGTAGATGACGTGGTTGACAGCTCGCTGGAAGGTGGCCGGGGCGTTACACAGTCCAAAAGGAAGGCGTTCATATCTGTATAGGCCAAAAGGAATGGTGAAGGCAGATATTTTTTTAGCTCTCTGTCAGGCTTATTTGGTAATAGCCTTTTAACAAATCAAATTGGGATAAATATTTGGCATTACCTATGGCGTCAATGATATCATCTATACGTAATAAAGGATAAGCATCCTTGACGGTCACCAGATTCAATTTCCTATAATCGGTGCAAAGGCGTACTTTACCGTGCGGTTTCGGCACCAAGATGCAGGGTGAGGCCCAAGGGGACTCACAAGGTGAGGCCAGCCCATGATCCAGAAGGTATTGTACTTCAGCATGCATAACTTCCTTTTTGTTCGGGCTCATACGGTAGAAGGGTTGACGAATCGGCCGGGTAGCAGGAAGTAGCTGGATGTCTTGCTGAACCACATTACACTCCTGGGGATCATCGTTGAACAACTTCTGATGTTCATGAAGAACTTTGATGAGAGGAGAACTATTACTGTCCTGTAAATAGGTAGGATGATCATTAAGGATTTCCGAGTTGGAAGGCACTGAATCAGAGTCAGAGCTTTCCGTAGGAGAAGAAGGGAAGGTCTCACTGTGGAGGTATGGATCTTTGAAAGTGGAGAGTGATATTAGCACAGTGGGGGGAATACCTTTCTACTCCTTCAGAAGATTGACGTGGCACAACTGGGTCCTCCGCCGACTATCTGGAGTCTCAAGAACGTAGTTGTGGTTGTTTCTGCACTCCTTGATGCGGTAAGGTCCTGAAAACTTATTTTGCAATGGAGAACCTGGGATAGGAAAATATGCCAACACGATGTCTCCTGGTTTAAATTTCCTGATTTTGCTGCGTTGATCAAAATGAGTCTTCATCCTCTCTTGAGCTTTCAATAGATTTTCATTAGCAAATTTACGTACTCTAGAATGTGCTTTAAGTTTTGAAGAAACTGGGGCACATTCTGAGGGTCACTGAAGGTGGCATTACATAGAGAGTTTAAAAGCTTTGAGAGGAGTACAGCACTTACGTCCATAGAGCATCTCATAAGGAGATACTCCTAGAGACTCATTTGGGAGACTTCTGAAAATGCACATGAGGATGTCAAGTTGTTTATCCCAGTCTTTCATGGTTTCATTGCAAAATTTCTTTAGGAGTGATTTAATCGTTTGGTGACTACATTCAAGAGAACCCTGTGAAGCAGGATGATAGGGGCTGGACAATACCTGAGTGATGTTGAACTCTTCTAGTGTCTTCTTGAAGAAATCACAGGTGAAGTTGGTGCCACAGTCACTTTGAATCTTCCGTGGAAATCCGTATCGGGTAAATATCTTCATAGTTGTTTTACCACTGTAGCAGCCGTAATGTTCTTTATAGGAACTGCTATGAGGAATCTGGTGGTTGGACACAGGATAGTTAGTATATAAGCGTTACCAGAAATGGTCCGGGGTAAAGGACCAACACAGTCTATGATGAGTCTGGAAAGGTTCTGCAGGCACCAGGATGGGAATTAAAGGAGCTTTGGGAATCGGGAGGTTAGGTTTTCCTGCCATTTGACATATATGATACTGTTGAACGTAACTTTTGACGTCTTTAACCATACCAGGCTAGTAGTAGTCTTGTCTGATTCCGTGATAGGTTTTGTTAAAACCATAGTGAGAAGGTGCTCCGTGGGCCAGGTGTAGAGTATCGGGCCGTAGGCTGGTGGGAACCACTAGTTGTTCGACATTTGCCCAATCGTCATCCTCCATCAGCTTACTGGGTCTGTACCTGCGGTAGAGCAACTGGTTCTCTAGGAAGAACCCATGGATACTGTCAGGTTGAGTCTCAGCCTGGAAGCATAATGGTGTTAATAAAGGATCCTCCCTCTGTAACTTACGGAACTCCAACATAGTAAGATTCGGTGGTAGGTTCTGATGGTCTTGAGGGACAGCGGTTGCAGTAGAGTCAGCTGGTTGCGGGCGTGCAGCTTGTGCACGGGTGGTCACCAAAACTAGAGGAGAAACTTCATCACCTTCTTGGACCTCAGCTGGAACATACTTTAAGATGGGGTTGTCCACTACAGAGTCACATACCTGGGATTTGTCCATGATGATCAGGTTGGAAGGTTGCAGATCCTCGCCCAAGTCATTGCCCAGGAGAAGTTGCACTCCAGACATGGGAAAAGGCTTTTCCCTGATGTTAATAAAGTGATGGTGTTAATAAAGGATCCTCCCTCTGTAACTTACGGAACTCCAACATAGTAAGATTCGGTGGTAGGTTCTGATGGTCTTGAGGGACAGCAGTTGCAGTAGAGTCAGCTGGTTGCGGGCGTGCAGCTTGTGCACGGGTGGTCACCAAAACTAGAGGAGAAACTTCATCACCTTCTTGGACCTCAGCTGGAACATACTTTAAGATGGGGTTGTCCACTACAGAGTCACATACCTGGGATTTGTCCATGATGATCAGGTTGGAAGGTTGCAGATCCTCGCCCAAGTCATTGCCCAGGAGAAGTTGCACTCCAGACATGGGAAAAGGCTTTTCCCTGATGGCGACTTGGACTTCACCGGTCAGGAAAGGACAATCCAGGTGGACTCTGGCGAGTGGATATGGAGTGGTAGCAGTGAGATCAGTGGTAAGGACGGTTTCCCCGGTGTAGGTGATATTAGGAACAGCCGATTTCAATATTATTGACTGAAGAGACACTGTGTCCCTCAAGATCTTCAATTTGAAACGTTCCTCCGAATCTGTACTGCTGGCAGAGACAGTTCCAGGATAAAGGTGTTTGCTGAAGAGAGAAAGATCATTAACAGGAACACCAACATTCATTACAGGCTTACCGGACTTAGGCGGAGTCGGTTTGGGTTTAGGAGTTTCACTATAACCTTTTGTTTTGAGCTTTTCCACATTTATCTATGGTATGTCCATAGAGCTTGCAATACAATTGAGAGCTCGCTTGATCGGTACTCACTTTGTCATAACTATACCAAGACTTCTTACTGGAAGGTGGGTCTGGTGTTAGCCGGTGTATGAGGTTGTAGGTGTCAGCCGACTTCGCACATCGGATGTAGTCGGTTTCTTCTTTGTCTGCTAAATATAAACGGATGGAAGGGGGAACACGTCTAAAGAATTCCTCAACTAGAATGAGGTTGACGAGTTCTGAAAATGTAGAGACATCTGCTGCTTCCAGCCATTTCATGAAATATCTTTTCTTTGTTTTGGCAAATTCTAAAAAGGTGGTGGTACTTGCCTTTAGATAATCATGAAATTTTCGTCTGTAGCTTTCGGTGGAGAGAAGGTAGGCGTCTAAAACTTCTTGCTTCAGGGTCTGGTAGTCATTTTTAAACGCTAAGGTACTGAGAGTAACCGCAGCTCTACCTATGAGATGCACTCTGAGAAGGGTAGACCATTGATCTTCAGGCCAGCTAAGTTTTTTAGCTAGGGTCTCAAAAGTGGTAAAAAAACACGTCTGTCTGTCTCAACGAATGGTGGCATTAACTTACTTGCATGGGAGACATTGAAACTTACGGGAAGATTAGCGGTAGCTTGTTGGGCGCTGAGTGTGGTATCTAGTTTCCAAGGTGAGTTCTTGTCGACGATATGCTAGAACACTCTCAGCTTGCCGTTTATCATGCTCACATTGCATTTCCAGGTGAAATTTTCTTGCTTCAAGCTGCTCTCTCTCCCGCTCACAGTGTAGGGCAGCCTCACATTCCTGTTCTTCTTTCTTTAGGGCAGCCTCACGTTCCCTTCGTTGTAGAGCTTCTTTCTCATATGCTGCTTGTTCTTGCAGTTGGTCACGCTTTAGGGCAGGCTCTCGTTCCTGTATCTGGGGAGCTTCTTTTTGTTGTTCACGCTCTATTTTCGCTAGTTCGAGCTTTAACTTCATAGCTGCCAGGGCATGTCTATCTGCAATAGAATAGTTTTCGTGAGCATCAGAGTCTATAATTCCTTCATCTAAGAGATGATCCAAGATAATATTGTGTAAGTCATTTTTGTTGGCTTCATGGGGAACATCTAGTTGATACTCGTGTGCAAGAGTTTGTAATTCGGTCCTCTTAGCACGAATTAAGTTCCCTACTTCACTTGCTGGATCACTACGACATGTTGAGAGACGAAACATTTTGAAATAGCAAATAAATGTACAATGAATATACCTGTGATATTCTAAGTGTCAGATACAGGATGACGTGACAAATGGTAACTATCCTGTGGAATTTTAATCGTTAACAATTAACGTTAATATTAGATGGTAAATGATTAGTCGATCAAAATCGCAGGAAATCTTGTACCCGGTACTCAATATAAGAGAATAAGGGCAAGAAAATCCTACTAAATAAATGAAACCGATAGTTTCTAAAACAAATGAAACTTTTAATTGTTTCAAAAGTGAAAGGGTAGTCCAAGAATGTAGGGATACCTTGCCGGGTCTCTATAGGACAGTATCAAGGGGTTTCCTACTTAATTATATGATACTTACAGAATTAGTGTTCTTTGTGCTCTGTAAAAAAAAGCTAATTCCCTACCTGAGTAAATATCATCATCTCTGACCGACGTGTAGGGGTGCGAGTGTCAACTTGTGACGAGAACTGCTGTTGAGGTCCCAATTCAACAGCGTAGTCCGTGCTAGAGGAACTATGGCCCTCTTTATCCTCCTTTGGTCGGATTGCAGAAGTTAGGGTGCGTGGCCCGAAGACAAATCAAAGTACCAGGGTACCAAAATGATGATCTGCTGTAATTTGAGAAATATTCTAGGGACAAAAAAGGTGGAATACACGAGTAATAACACTGAGGGAGGGATGACCAATTAAGAGAATGACTGCGGCCTACAGTCACCACGTAATCAACAGTTATCCAACACTCACAATATGTTACCCTCGGAATGCACAAAATACACAGCACCATATAAATATTAAAAGTTATTAAAATATTGAAAAGCAACTGTATCAAATCCAAGTACACTTATTACAAATTGATGTTCTAGTACTAGTACCCGAGTGAAGCTCCTAGGACAGGCCCCCATTAAATGTGATGGAAAAAGGAAGTGTAAGTGTTCGGCAGTTCTCCCAATGGCTGGTGTCAATGTCTATCACATTTAAAAAAAAAAAAAGATGACTGTGTAGCTGTTGGTAAAGTAAGGCAAAACAAGCAAAACAAATAGTATGAACAATGAAACTTTAATTAAATTGAAAACAAATTATGAATAAGACAATTCCTTGGCTATGTAAAGTGCAAACTAACAAGATTATAAAGTCAAAAAATAATATAAAATAAAATAGTGGTGACGTTACTGTAAAATGGATAAAGACAAAAATGAAATTAACAGGTGCTGAGAACAAAGCGCTGGCTGAGAACATCCACTAATAGACAGAGCGTATATCAGATGGTTGTGTCAGCTTTGAGAGCACAGGATATTCTAACTTCAACAGCTGGTGCAGGCCCAGACATCGGCTAGGTAGATGGCGCTGAGGTGCAGTGGTGCAGACGTCGATTCACCAATCAGAAGCGGGGGCTGCTGGAAATGGTAGTTTGGTGATCGGCGACGATGGAGGGGGGAGGTGGAGAGCGAGTGTGATATACGTATGCGCCTGGCAAAACATATTTGACTAAATATGTACTACACTTGCTAGTAGTATCTAGATGTTGTAGATGTACTGAAGTAACATGATGATAGGAAAGAGCAGGCCAAATCTCTCTTGAAGGAGATTATCGTAATAGGGTAATTAGTACATTCGTACAGAGAATACTTTTCATTGCAAAACAAACATAACCCCCATCCTACAGTTCGTTTAGGGAACACCAGTTAAGGTGAAACTGCAACTGCTGGTTGTGAAGGTTTTGCTGCTTGCATTTGCTTGTTATTTATTCTCTTGTGAGTATTTGTTGTACTCTAGGGAGCAATTATTGGACTCTTGGGATTCCTTTTTGAACTCTTGGGAGTACTTATTGGACTCTTAGGTCTCTTAGGAGCACTTGTGGGGCTCTTACGTCCCTTAGGAGCACTTATGGGGCTCTTAGGTCTTACTGGTGAGTCAGTGTTGACCTGTTGTTATTACATTGATTATTAGTACCCTTGTTAACTAATGACAGTGTCACTTTAGGAGTTTCAGGTAAGGCACCTGTTGTGGGTACAGTTTCTGTGCACATTCAGAAGAGGCATTAAGTGCCAGGTTTGCTGATTGATTAATTATATTGCGCCAACCTGCGAATATATCCTGCATTGCAGGCGATGAGTCACAATAACGTGGCTGAAGTATGCTTGACCAGACCACACACTAGTTTTTGATTGCAAATATATCCTGCATTGACAGGATATTACCATTCTGGTATAAATACAATTTATTGAGCACCTCACCAGACAATTTTCTCTGGATAATGATTTTAGTCATCCACTCAGCAGTAGGGTGATCCACCTCATTGCTGAAGGAATTTAACAGTGACTCAAGCTGAAAACTAAAGGCTTGTAAAGAGTCAACTGATTGTTCTGGTTGAGATAAATCTAGTAATTGGTGTATAAGGTTTATAACAGTCTTCTCATTGTTAGCACTTGTTCTAGAGGGCTGGTGTGAGTAATTATGACTATTACTTGTGTTGCTATGGCCTCTTGCTTAGCCTCAGCTTTAATTACAACTTCAGCTTTTTCATTTTCTTGTTCAGATTCACTGACTGTTGCAGCTTCACTTGGAGTTTCATCTGCAGCTTCACTTATTTCTCTGGGGTCCTGTGAGAGAGACTGTCTAATTCAGTAGCTTCATGCATGGAATTTATAGAATCCAGGGAACATTGAGATGAGCTGTCTGAAAATTGATCAGACTTTGTGAATGAATCATTACGTGAAGTTGTATTAGATGAGATTGTAGAAAATGAAGGTTTAACTTCAGTTGTTGATCCTGTGTCGGGATCAATATTGATTAGAGGATTCTCCTCATTTTGAGGTAGCTCATATATTTCATCTGAGCTGGGTGCCTGCTTGGGTATAGGTAAACTATAAAAATGTTCTAACCAATTACGAACATTTTGTTTCGCAAGCACTTTGTAATAATGATATAACTTGTCTTGAATTATATCTTTATAGTCGGCAAGGTCAGATTCTGTCAGACTCAATCGTCTGGGACAGTATTACTGACAAGGAGTATGATCCTATAAGACTCTATTGTATGCTTTACTTGATCATATTTTTGGCTAGCTACCTTTGTAGAAATTCTTAGCCCGGAAATGTCAACTGAATCAGTTCCTAAACAGTTGTCACATTTGTCAAGTAGTCTTAATATGTGATTTTGAAAACCTCTCAAGGTTCTTCTAGTAATTTTCTGAAGTAGCCATTCTGGCTGTGGGTTTGAGTCTTTTAGGGCTTATATAGCTACTTGGACAGCTATGGTATTTGCTCATATATGTAGAGCAGGTATAATTATTGACAGACTGATATTTCCTTGAATAGACCGATTGTAATTTTCCTCATTTAGAGGTTAGCTACCTACCTAATAATAAGCAACTAAGATTTGAGTGGTACTTTGGTGTCACAACAGGGGTTCCTAGGCCTAGTTCTTCATAATCAGCTTTGGATGGGTAGTGACACTTTCAGTAACACTCAAAGATGAACATAGAAATATGTAATGAAATATAATTACACAATAAATGGTTCATAAATCTCATCCTACTTAGGGTCAGCACTACATCAATAATAATATACCAGCACTGTCTAACACAGTACTAGTTAGGTAATAATCCTACCTATTAATGCAGCTAATGGTGTAGATTAAATTTGTACAAATTTTAGTACCGTGGCAGTCTAAAATTATCCTACCTCTGTTGGGTTGGCATAACTACAATAAATGTGGTACAGTAATATGTAAAATAGTGCTATGTTTTTGGATTTTGTAATTTTATATATTATATACACTTGTAGAAATTATGTGTATAAGAAGTTTAATGAACACAAGATTATTAATTGTGTTTGGCAAGTATTCTACTCCTGTAAATAATGTTTACCACCTGAATGAACTTCCTAATTGTTGAATATAATGTTATTAGGGTTAGTAATGATTAATTAATTTATGGGATCAGTAATTTGGATTAGTATACTGGATCCTGAAATGTTAATGAATTCACTGACTTGAGTGAATCAGTAATTAGATTGAATGTGACTTAGTCTATACTGGACAGTTTGCTGACAGCCGTAAATTGAAATATTTGTAAAGCCCAAAAATGGTAACACATAATTGGTGTTAGTGATTAATTAATAATGATTGAGGATAACTTGATTCTCAGCTATCTATCCGGTTCGAAGAGGACCAAAATGTTGGGTATCTGGGGCTTTGACTCAAATATGGAATTATTTAATTATGAGAATTACTATAAACCGAAGGACCACCCACTTTTGAGAAAAGAGGGAAAACAAATAAAAGTGATGATAAGACTAACACTATAGGACTAGTGCCTATGTATGTTAAAATTATTTAACAATCATTTAAAGAGAATGAATGAACTGTATTATTAATTGATTAAAGTTAAAAGCCTCAAACATCATCTTTGTGGGGGGGGGGGGGATTTCTAGAAGTTCATATATATCTAGCAACCAGTGTGGTTCATCACCAGTTCATTAAGGATGTTAGTAAATTGAATTGAATATGGAATGAATAAGGTAATAGTAATCACAGGCGAATGAGCCTCAGGATACTACAATAATATAGAATAATATTACTAAAATTAGGGTTAGTAATATTGATCTCATTAGGAGATCATTAAAGTATATATATTAGTTAGTATCTCTACAATAACAATTAACAGCTTAGCTGTGAAATTAAGTGAGATGAAATCGGTTGCCACACTCCACTGACGACGTATTGCGTCGGACAAATTGTTGCACGTAAAGGTGGGGAAGCCTAGCACCTCGGTTGACGTGGACCCTGGAGCTGAAAGGCGATTACAATGTAGAACTCTTCTACGCAACTAACTACAGATACATACGAAATTCTTCCTAAAATATCTATCACTGCAGAATTCTTCTGCAAACTTTAATATAATATATTCCTATATAAATTGCTAGAAATAAATATGGCTAGAGGGGAGATGTACTGGATTTTTGTTGTAATGGCTCAGCCTAACAACAACTACCCTAAAATATAACATGTGATCACAGTGTTACAAGAAAGGTTATTAATAGTTGCCGGGCCACGTGTCCGTTGATGTAGGATCGATTCCAGGTCCCTCGTCTTCATCTGCCGTGATAAGACGTCAATTATGGGCTGGAGAATTGATTAATTCCTTGGACATTGCCGTGATGAGCCGAAATAAACGTGGCACCGCTCTCGTGGTTGTAGGAGCGAAAATTAAAGATACTACGCAAGTTTCTTGCAATGGCGCTTCTCTCTTGCACGTTGGTAACACGTCGCTAATGTGGCGTCGTCCACACAAGTGGCGTCTCCTTCCTCCCTCAACCCTGGCTGCCATACGCATGCGCAGCCTGCTCAAAGTATTCTCGAGCTTAAAGTATTCTATTTTACATATAATTATCAGGGAAGTAAGGACTGGTGACCAGTGCTTATGTCACTAATAAATGTATTAAGATGCAATATATTTTTGCACAATGCAAGTCAGCTTATTAAGACTGCATTAAGAAATTTTATATAAATCGTGTTATACTATAATAATTTCCACTGTCGTTATTAATTAATACACCTAAATGAACGAGTTCAATAAGCAATAATATGCTATTTAAATAATCAATGAAATAAACGATTATCCTTAGTAAAGGAATGTAATTCACGTCGTCACTCTGACTAGGAAGAATTTGGCAAATATATTGCTTACTAATAGAAACATTAATTGAATTAATTCTACATATTAGTAGTGTTAGTAATTACTATGGGGTTAATACAATAATGATGTACTATATTACAAGAAATGATGCATTAGTGTTGGAAAATTTCCAATTTAATTCCGGGGGAGGAAACTTCGTGGTCGTAGTTCTGGGTACAGGCGTACCCATTCCGAAGTTATATTATGGATTAGTAAGTTAGTACATTAGTAACGAATGTCCGAATCTGTTCTACAGATGTGACTCAGAGTCATTGTGGGAACATGAATTAATATTGAAACTATTTAATTAAATGATTAAGGTATCTGTAATCAAGAACTCTCTAAAGTTTAAAGTAGACTCAACAACTAGGGTCGCAGTGACATGTAATGGTTGTATTACGTAGTTGTTGAATTGTAGGTAAACTCGGAAAATGTTCTCAAGAACTGATAACATTATTGTATAAGTTGTATTCTACATTATTATACAGCAAATAAAGTATTATTCATTGGGTCATTCCAGATCAAGGAGACTCTGACACTACAGTAAGGTCACAGTCTAGGGTGGCTGTAACTTGTAACTGTTGAGTTACTAGACAATAACACATCACTGAGCATCATGATCACCCCAAGCTCAAATGAAGAAATTTGATTTAATGTGTACTGCCATGCAGTAGTAATTCTGACTAACAGTATAACTAAGTTGCTAAATAGCTATAGATAATATAATATTAGAGAACTGAATATGGTTATTCACTAAAATCAAGGAAGATTCTGAGTCGACAGTGAGGTTAGAAGCCTAGTCATTCTGACTTATGAGCTAATTAAATTGCAGCTCATAGGCTTGACACTGGGAACTCATTAATACATCCTCAACTTTGGATGTGAAATTTATTTTATTTAATCAGTCTCTGTGTATAGTCAACTGTATTTAATTGTGAGCACAGACTAGGCTGGTACTCAGTTAACACTAATTAAAGTCCCTAATACCTACCTAAATAGATGGTTTAAATTTCTAACCTACCTAAGTATACAACTAAGCTAATTGTGATAAACTCAATAATTCTTAGTAGAGTTACTCTAGCTAAATGGTTAGCATTAATAATTCCAAAGTTATTATGGTGAGCAGTAATGTACTCGAATTAACATTGTGAGCTGTAATGAGCTCGGATTAACAGGGTGAGCAGTATTGTGCTCGGATTAACATGGTGAGCTATATTGAGCTCGGATTAACGAAGTGGAGCAACAAAGCGTTCGATTCTCATGGCGAGCAATATTGAGCTCGAATGCGCATTAGGAACAATAAAGCGCTCAATCAATACGTTAATCTACAGGGGAGCTGTTGGGTCAGCTCGTGTTATTAGTGCAAGATCCTTCTTGAAGGATAGCTAAGCATGGAATTTATGCAGATTCTTTGGTGAGCAATGCTCGAATTAGCGAGGTGGAGCATTATAGCGTTCAAACATCATTATGAACAACAGGGCGCTCAATTGTTACGCTAATTCAGGGGTGAGCTGTGAATTGAGATCGTTAAGCATGTTAGGTTACAATGCTTATGGTTTAATGGTAATGCATTAAACAATGGGAAACCTAAGATTGCTGCAAATTTAATTATTGCTACGATTGATGCTATTTGAAGATAATTCGTAACACTTTCCCAACCTAAACGTTTCACGGTTTATTAGTTCTCTGTGGTATGTTCACTTACATATGGGTAAGTTTGCAAATTTGTTTGTGCTACGCTCCTACAATAATAAGCAGATACGAAAGAAAAGCAGCTCAAACAAAATTGATGCAAATATTTTCACTAACTCTTAGTGCAGAAAACGTGGCATTAAGAAGATTTTCTTGGCATACCTTAAGTGCAAGTATTGTGAACCTTAGTCCTAGTGAGTTTACAAGTGTAGAAGTTGTTTGATAACTTCGTAGTATTGCTAAATTCAGGAATGCTGGATGCATTGGGTGCTAGATTCTCTAGCCTAATATTATTAATTACTTGGGGAGACTGAGTGAGGTCAATTATTACTTGTCGAGAATAATTCTAGGTCTGCAGTGGATTCAATGACTTGGTCGCTGTCACATGTACCCGGTTAGATACGGACCACTGATTTTCCACTGGGAGCTCTGAAACATCTCGGCGAATACTAATTGTACTACATTCAATCTGGGTGTATTACTTAGAGCTGGGTTTCCAATTCAGCTTGTTGCTGGAGAATTGATTTACTGCTGATTAATTTATTATTGTTGGCAGGAATAGGCTTCTTCGGGTTTGAAAGTATATATGTCAGTAAGTAGCCACCTGCAGATTTGAGCATATTCATGCCTAGTCGTTTAACATGTCCAGTGATGAACTGGTAATAGTAGTCTGCTCCAACTAGTACATTTACATTATTAAGGTGGTCAGACGTTAACTGGATTTCAGCTAATGTAATTTCATGTTCCTGCAGGAAGTTGGCCGTGTACCCCAGACCCTTAATATTTAGGTCAAACGGTATTTGATCTACAACAATGGCTTGGACAGGTTGACATGACTACCTAGACGTATGAGCGGTTGAACTACTGAATATTCTTGGGGGTCCTCGATTTATCATGAACCTTGACAGGTTTAATTTTACCTGTCTGATAGGTTGTAAATTGAGTGCCTCTGCCACTTTCTGAGTAATGAAAGTTCTCTAGGATCCTTGATCAAATAGTCCACGAGTGGTGATCCGGATTCCTTTATTCTTTACTTGAAGTTGGGCAGTGGGCAAGGTTGCATCCTACCGAGACGTTGGTTAAATTACGCTGTAAACTTCTCGCACCTTGCAGCACTGTACATGTGTAGATTCTCTATCTCCTATTCTAGGATTGAAATCATTTGTTTTGACAAATTTGCAGCATGATGCTCGCCCATTCTACACCTATAGCAGATGTTCAGTGGGGTGTCACAGCTGTTAACATTATGTGATTTGAGACACCTAGTACATTTGTGTAACTGTTTGAGTCGTCTGACTCGTGTATCTCTATTGGGGTTGTGATGGAAAAAAGAAGTGTAGGTGTTTGGCATTGACACCAGCCGATCACATTTAAAAAAAAAAGATGACTGCATAGCTGTTGTGTCCTGTGGCAAAGTAAGGGAAAACAAGCAAAACAAATAGTATGAACAATGAAACTTTAATTAAATTGAAAACAAATTATGAATAAGACAATTCCTTGGCTATGTACAGTGCAAACTAACAAGATTATAAAGTCAAAAAAAAAATATAAAATAAAATATTGGGGACATTACTCTAAAATGGATAAAGACAAAAATGAAATTAACATGTGCCGAGAATAAAGCGCTGGCTGAGAACATCCACTAATAAACAGAGCATATATCAGATGGTTGTGTCAGCTTTGAGAACACAGGATATTCTAACACCAATATCTGGTGCAGGCCCAGACATCGGCTAGGTACATGGTGCTGAGGTGCAGACATCGATTCACCAATCAGAAGTAGGCTGGCTGGGAATGGTAGTTTGGTGATCGGCGATGATGGAGGGGGGAGGTGGAGAGCGAGTGTGATACACGTATGCGCCTGGCAAAACGTATTTAATTAAATATGTATTACACTTGCTTTTAGTATCTAGATATTGTAGATGTACTGAAGTAACATGGTGATAGGAAAGAGCAGGCCAAATCTCTCTTGAAGGAGATTATCGTAACAGCTCTCCCCCGAAGCCTGCTCTTACGGGTTAGGTACTTCAGTAGCTGGTGTAGAGGTAGGAGTAGCTGTCTCTACTTCGTAGACTCTGGAGGGCGTCAGCTATGATGTTGTCTGTACCCTTGATGAAGTAGATCTCCAGATTAAAATTCTGCAAGTACAGAGCCCAGCGTAGAAGACGCTGATTGTTGAATTGGGCCTGTTGCAGGAACCTTAAGGGATTGTGGTCCGAGTAGATGGTAATAGACCGACTTCCCTGTAGGTAAGGTTCGAAATGATGCAGATTCAGGACGATGGCGAGGAGTTCCTTTTCTATAGTGCTGTAGTTCTTTTGATGGGGCTTCAACTTGTAGCTACAGAAGCTGACAGAAAGAACCTCCTCGCCTCGTTGTTGTAGTAGGACGCCCCCGATGCCGGTACCACTGGCGTCGACACTGATGATGAAGGGCTTCATGATATCTGGAGAGGCGAGAATGGGATCAGAACGTAGAGATTTAAGTTGTTCAAAGGTAACGGTCTGTTGAATGGTCCAATGATACCGTTGCTTGGGGCTGGTCAAATTAATCAATGGTGTCGCTACCGTACTAAAATTCTTCACAAACCTACGATAGTAAGACGCAAGTCCAAGGAAGCACAGGAGCTGCTTCCTGGTCATAGGTTGTAGATAATGCTAAATGGCTTCAGTGTGAATTGTTAAAGGAGCTATGTTGCCACTCCCTATCACATGACCCAGATAACACACTTTACCTTTGGCAAAGGTGGACTTGCCCAAGTTGATGGCGAGGCCGGCTGTCAGGAGCTTTGAGAACAATCGTTGCAACTGGAGCAGATGTTCGCTCCAGGTGTTGGTTGCCACAACAAATGTCGTCCAAGCAGGCATAGGTGTGATCTAGGCCGTAGATGACGCGGTAGACAGCTCGCTGGAAGGTGGCCGGGGCGTTACACAGTCCAAAAGGAAGGCGTTCATATCTGTATAGGTCAAAAGGAGTGGTGAAGGCAGATATTTCCTTAGCTCGCTCTGTCAGGCTTATTTGGTAATAGCCTTTTAACAAATCAAGTTGGGATAAATATATGGCATTACCAATGGGGTCAAGGATATCATCTATACGTGGTAAAGGATAAGCATCCTTGACGGTCACCAGATTCAATTTCCTATAATCGGTACAAAGGCGAACTTTACCGTGCGGTTTCGGCACCAAGATGCAGGGTGAGGCCCAAGGGGACTCACAAGGTGAGGCCAGCCCATGATCCAGAAGATATTGTACTTCAGCATGCATAACTTCCTTTTTGTACGGGCTGATATGGTAGAAGGGTTGACGAATCGGCCGGGTAGCAGGAAGCAGCTGGATGTCTTGCTGAACCACATTACTCTCCTGGGGATCATCGTTGAACAACTTCTGATGTTCATGAAGAACTTTGATGAGAGGAGCAGTATTACTGTCCTGTAAATAGGTAGGAAGATCATTAAGGATTTCCGAGTTAGAAGGCATTGAATCAGAGTCAGAGCTTTCCGGAGGAGAAGCAGGGAAGGTCTCACAGTGGAGATATGGATCTTTGAAAGTGGAGAGTGATATTAGCACAGTGGGGGGAATACCTTTATACTTCTTCAGAAGATTGACGTGGCACAACCGAGTCCTCCGCCGACTATCTGGAGTCTCAAGAACGTAGTTGTTGGTGTTTCTGCACTCCTTGATGCGGTAAGGTCCTGAAAACTTATTTTGCAATGGAGAACCTGGGATAGGAAAATATGCCAACACGAAGTCTCCTGGTTTAAATTTGCTGATTTTGCTGCATTGATCAAAATGAGTCTTCATCCTCTCTTGAGCTTTCAATAGATTGTCATTAGCAAATTTATGTACTCTAGAATGTGCTTTAAGTTTTGAAGAAACTGGGGCACATTCTGAGGGTCACTGAAGGTGGCATTACGTAGAGAGTCTTTAAAAGCTTTGAGAGGAGTACAGCACTTACATCCATAGAGCATCTCATAAGGAGATACTCCTAGAGACTCATTTGGGAGACTTTTGGAAATGCATACGAGGATATCAAGTCGTTTATCCCAGTCTTTCATGGTTTCATTGCAAAATTTCTTTAGGAGTGATTTAATCGTTTGGTGACTACATTACCCTATCATCCCTGTGAAGCAGGATGATAGGGGCTGGACAATACCCGAGTGATGTTAAACTCTTCCAGTGTCTTCTTTAAGAGATCACTGGTCAAGTTGGTGCCACAGTCACTTTGAATATCCCATGGAAATCCGTATTGGGTAAATCTTCATAGTTGTTTTACCACTGTAGCAGCCGTAATGTTCTTTACAGGAACTGCTATGAGGAATCTGGTGGTTGGACACAGGATAGGTAGTATATAAGCGTTACCAGAAATGGTCCGGGGTAAAGGACCAACACAGTCTATGATGAGTCTGGAAAGGTTCTGCAGGCACCAGGATGGGAATTAAAGGAGCTTTGGGAATCAGGAGGTTAGGTTTTCCTGTCATTTGACATATGACGCTGTTGCACGTAACTTTTGACGTCTTTAACCATACCAGGTCAGTAGTAGTTTTGTCTGATTCTGTGATAGGCTGTGTTAAAAACATAGTGAGAAGGTGCTCCGTGGGCCAGGTGTAGAGTATCGGGCCGTAGGCTGGTGGGAACCACTAGTTGTTCGACATTTGCCCAATCGTCATCCTCCATCAGCTTACTGGGTCTGTACCTGCGGTAGAGCAACTGATTCTCTAGGAAGAACCCAGGGATACTGTCAGGTTGAGTCTCAGCCTGGAAGAATAATGGTGTTAATGAAGGATCCTCCCTCTGTAACTTACGGAACTCCAAAATAGTAAGATTCGGTGGTAGGTTCTGGTGGTCTTGAGGGACAGCGGTTGCAGTAGAGTCAGCTGGTTGCGGGCGTGCAGCTTGTGCACGGGTGGTCACCAAAACCAGAGGAGAAACTTCATCACCTTCTTGGACCTCTGCTGGAACATACTTTAGGATGGGGTTGTCCACTACAGAGTCACATACCTGGGGTTTGTCCATGATGATCAGGTTGGAAGGTTGCAGATCCTCGGCCATGTCATTGCCCAGGAGAAGTTGCAATCCAGACATGGGAAAAGGCTTTTCCCTGATGGCGATTTGTACTTTACCGGTCACGAAAGGACAATCCAGGTGGACTCTGGCGAGTGGATATGGAGTGGTAGCAGTGAGGTCAGTGATAAGGACGGTTTCCCCGGTGTAGGTGATGTTAGGCACAGCCGATTTCAATATTATTGACTGAAGAGCCACTGTGTCCCTCAAGATCTTCAATTTGAAACGTCCCTCCGAATCTGTACTGTTGGCAGAGACAGTTCCAGGATACAGGTGTTTGCTGAAGAGGGAAAGATCTTTAACAGGAACACCAACATTCATCACAGGCTTACCGGACTTAGGAGGAGTCGGTTTGGGTTTAGGAGTTTCACTATAGGCTTTGTATTGAGCTTTTCCACATTTATCTATAGTATGTCCATAGAGCTTGCAATACTTACAAAACAATTGAGAGCTCGCTTGATCGGTACTCACTTTGTCATAACTATACCAAGACTTCTTACTGGAAGGTGGGTCTCGTGTTAGCCGGTGTATGAGGTTGTAGGTTTCAGCCGACTTCGCACATCGGATGTAGTCGGTTTCTTCTTTGTCTGCTAAATATAAACGGATGGAAGGGGGAACACGTCTAAAGAATTCCTCAACTAGAATGAGGTTGACGAGTTCTGAAAATGTAGAGACATGTGTTGCTTCCAGCCATTTCATGAAATATCTTTTCTTTGTTTTGGCAAATTCTAAAAAGGTGGTGGTACTTGCCTTTAGATAATCATGGAATTTTCGTCTGTAGCTTTCGGTGGAGAGAAGGTAGGCGTCTAAAACTGCTCGCTTCAGGGTCTGGTAGTCAATCAGACGCTAAGGTACTGAGAGTAAACACAGCTCTACCTTTGAGATGCACTCTGAGAAGGGTAGACCATTGACCTTCAGGCCAGCTAAGTTTTTTAGCTAGGGTCTCTAAAGTGGTAAAAAAACAAGTCTATCTCTGTGTCAACGAATGGTGGCATTAACTTACTTGCATGGGAGACATTGAAACTTATGGGAAGATTAGCGGCAGCTTGTTGGCACCGAGTGTGGTGTGTAGTTTCCAAGGTGAGTTCTTGTCGACGATATGCTAGAACACTCAGCTTGCTGTGTATCGTGCTCACGTTGCATCTCCAGGTGAACTTTTCTTGCTTCAAGCTGCTCTCTCCCACTCACGGTGTAGGGCACCCTCACGTTCCTGTTCTTCTTTCTTTATGTCAACCTCACGTTCCCTTCGTAGTAGAGATTCTCTCATATGCCGCTTGTTCTTGCAGTAGGTCACGCTTTAGGGCAGCCTCTCGTTCCTGTATCTGGAGAGCTTTTTGTTGTTCCCGCTCAATTTTCGCTAGTTCGAGCTTTAACTTCATAGCTGCCAGAGCATGTTTACCTGCAATAGAATAGTTTTCGTGAGCATCAGAGTCTATAATTCCTTCATCTAAGAGGTGATCCAAGATAATATTGTGCAAGTCATTTTTGTTGGCTCCAGGGGGAGCATCTAGTTGATACTCTTGTGCAAGAGTTTGTAATTCGGACCTCTTGGCATGAATTAAGTTCCCTACTTCACTTGCTGGATCACTAGGAAATGCTGAGAGACGAAACATTCTGAAATAGCAAATAAATGTATAGCGAATATACATGTGTTATTCTAAGTGTCAGTAACAGGATGACGTGGCAACTGGTAACTATCTTGTGGAATTTTAATCGTTAACAATTAAGGTTAATATTAGATGGTAAATTATTAGTCGATCAAAATCGCAGGAAATCTTGTACCCGGTACTCAATATAAGAGAATAAGGGCAAGAAAATCCTTCTAAATAAATGAAACCGATAGTTTCTAAAACAAATTAAACTTTTAATCGTTTCAAAAGTGAAAGGGTAGTCCAAGAATGTAGAGATACCTTGCCGGGTCTCTATAGGACAGAATCAAGGGGTTGCCTACTTAATTATATGATACTTTCAGAATTAGCGTTCTTTGTGCTCTGAAAAAAAAGCTAATTCCCTACCTGAGTAAATATCATCATCTCTGACCGACGTGTAGGGGTGCGAGTGTCAACTGGTGATGAGAACTGCTGTTGAGGTCCCAACTCAACAGCGTAGTCCATGCTAGAGGAACTATGGCCCTCTTTATCCTCCTTTGGTCGGATTGCAGAAGATAGGGTGCGTGGCCCGAAGACAAATCAAAGTACCAGGGTACCAAAATGATGATCTGCTGTAATTTGAGAAATATTCTAGGGACAAAAAAGGTGGAATACACGAGTAATAACACTGAGGGAGGGATGACCAATTAAGAGAATGACTGCGGCCTACAGTCACCACGTAATCAACAGTTATCCAACACTCACAATATATTACCCTCGGAATGCACAATACACACAGCACCATATAAATATTAAAAGTTATGAAAATATTGAAAAGCAACTGTATCAAAGCCAAGTACGCTTACCACAAATTGATGTTCTAGTACTAGTACCTGAGTGAGGCTCCTAGGACAGACCCCCATTAAATGTGATGGAAAAAAGAAGTGTAAGTGTTCGGCAGTTCTCCCAATGGCTGGTGTCAATGTATCACATTTAAAAAAAAAAAAGATGACTGTATAGCTGTTGGTAAAGTAAGGTAAAACAAGCAAAACAAATAGTATGAACAATGAAACTTTAATTAAATTGAAAACAAATTATGAATAAGACAATTCCTTGGCTATGTACAGTGCTAACTAACAAGATTATAAAGTCAAAAAATAATATAAAATAAAATAGTGGTGACGTTACTCTAAAATGGATAAAGACAAAAATGAAATTAACAGGTGCTGAGAATAAAGCGCTGGCTGAGAACATCCACTAATAGACAGAGTGTATATCAGATGGTTGTGTCAGCTTTGAGAGCACAGGATATTCTAACTTCAATGGCTGGTGCAGGCCCAGACATCGGCTAGGTAGATGGCGCTGAGGTGCAGACGTCGATTCACCAATCAGAAGCAGGCTGGCTGGAAATGGTAGTTTGGTGATCGGCGACGATGGAGGGGGGAGGTGGAGAGCGAGTGTGATATACGTATGTGCCTGGCAAAACATATTTGACTAAATATGTACAACACTCGCTTGTAGTATCTAGATGTTGTAGATGTACTGAAGTAACATGATGATAGGAAAGAGCAGGCCAAATCTCTCTTGAAGGAGATTATCGTAACAGGGTAATTAGTACATTTGTACAGAGAATGTTTTTGATTGCAAAACAAACATAACCCCCATCCTACAGTTCGTTTAGGGAACACCGGTTAAGGTGAAACTGCAACTGCAGGTTGTGAAGGTTTTGCTGCTAGCATTTGCTTGTTATTTATTCTCTTGTGAGTATTTGTTGTATTCAAGGGAGCAATTATTGTACTTTTGGGAGTTCTTTTTGGACTCTTGGGAGTACTTATTGGACTCTTAGGTCTCTTAGGAGCACTTGTGGGGCTCTTACGTCCCTTAGGAGCACTTATGGGGCTCTTAGGTCTTACTGAAGAATCAGTGTTTGACCTGTTGTTATTACATTGATTATTAGTACCCTTGTTAACTAATGAGTGTCACTTAAGGAGTTTCAGGTAAGGAACCTGTTGTGGGTACAGTTTCTGTGCACATTCTGAAGAGTCATTAAGTGCCTGGTTTGCTGATTGATTAATTAAATTGCGTCAACCTGCGAATATATCCTGCATTGACAGGATATTACCATTCTGGTATAAATACAATTTATTGAGCACCTCACCAGACAATTTTCTCTGGAGGATGATTTTAGTCATCCACTCAGCAGTAGGGTGATCCACCTCATTGCTGAAGGAATTTAACAGTGACTCAAGCTGAAAACTAAAGGCTTGTAAAGAGTCAACTGATTGTTCTGGTTGAGATAAATCTAGTAATTGGTGTACAAGGTTTATAACAGTCTTCTCATTGTTAGCACTTGTTCTAGAGGGCTGGTGTGAGTAATTATGACTATTACTTGTGTTGCTATGGCCTCTTGCTTAGCCTCAGCTTTAATTACAACTTCAGCTTTTTCATTTTCTTGTTCAGATTCACTGACTGTTGCAGCTTCACTTGGAGTTTCATCTGCAGCTTCACTTATTTCTCTGGGGTCATGTGAGAGAGACTGTTTAATTCAGTAGCCTCATGCATGGAATTTATAGAATCAAGGGAACATTGAGATGAGCTGTCTGAAAATTGATCAGACTTTGTGAATGAATCATTACGTGAAGTTGTATTAGATAAGATTTTAGAAAATGAAGGTTGAACTTCAGTTGTTGATCCTGTGTCGGGATCAATATTGATTAGAGGATTCTCCTCATTTTGAGGTAGCTCATATATTTCATCTGAGCTGGGTGCTTGCTTGGGTATAGGTAAACTATAAAAATGTTCTAACAAATTAGGAACATTTTGTGTCGCAAGCACTTTGTAATAATGATCTAACTTGTCTTGAATTATATCTTTATAGTCGGCATAGTCAGATTCTGTCAGACTCAATTCGTCTGGGACAGTATTACTGACAAGGAGTATGATCCTATAAGACTCTATTGTATGCTTTACTTGATCATATTTTTGGCTAGCTACCTTTATAGAAATTCTTAGCCTGGAAATGTCAACTGAATCAGTTCCTAAACAGTTGTCACAAATGTCAAGTAGTCTTAATATGTGATTTTGAAAACCTCTCAAGGTTCTTCTAGTAATTTTCTGAAGTAGCCATACTGTCTGTGGGTTTGAGTCATTTAGGGCTTATATAGCTACTTGGACAGCTATGGTATTTGCTCATATATGTAGAGCAGGTATAATTATTGACAGCCTGATATTTCCTTGAATAGACCGATTGTAATTTTCCTCATTTAGAGGTTAGCTACCTACCTAATAATAAGCAACTAAGATTTGACTGGTACTTTGGTGTCACAACAGGGGTTCCTAGGCCTAGCTCTTTATAATCAGCTTTGGATGGGTTATCTTGAGGTTATCTTGAGATGATTTCGGGGCTTTTTAGTGTCCCCGCGGCCCGGTCCTCGACCAGGCCTCCACCCCCAGGAAGCAGCCCGTGACAGCTGACTAACACCCAGGTACCTATTTTACTGCTTGGTAACAGGGGCATAGGGTGAAAGAAACTCTGCCCAATGTTTCTCGCCGGCGCCTGGGATCGAACCCAGGACCATGTTACCTATCGTACGTTACGGCTCGTGATCCTACAGCAGCCAAACTTTAATAAGTCTAGGGATACGACACAACTGCTGTTCTCAATAGCGAATCACCAGTATAACCCCTTAAGAGGTAATGAGCACAAAATAGAATCTTCATTTAGGACTGAAGAATAGATACACAATATGATAGCTATATATTCAAAACAGTATAATATAAAAACACAGATGGTAAAGTTAACTTATAGAATATGATTGTATAGTCATGGCACAATATATATAATAGTAATTATGGCAACAAATGAATAATAACAGACTTATCTCCCACTTGTTACTCCTCCTAGTTCCCCGAAGCTACTGAACTCTCGCTCTGTCGCCACCCACATTCTCACCTCCCGTCTGCCTCATCCCAGGATGAGGGATGGAAACTAAGGACTTTTTAATATTATAAACTAATTGAACAACCACTTGTTCTCAAAACACATAAGACTGCAAGTTACATATAATAGTTACTTACAAAATATATAAGTACAATGACACCTGTTTAATTACAATATATAAAGCATTTCCTAACTAAATAAAAGTGACATCTGGAACTCTCAAACTGAACAGGTCCAGCTTTCCCGTATCAATCAAGTAATAGACGTGTGCAGAGACAACCGCTCTCCTGTCCACTGACGCTGCCACACCACACGACAATTTACCCAAAACACAATGTGTGTACATATACATGCAATGACAAAATAAAATAATATTTATTTTAAATTTATATACGTATTCTGCTAGGAGTACGTAACACTTCCACCTCCAAGAAAAAAAATGCAATAGATTGAAAATCAATGGCATTTTTTCAAAGTAAAATGTATGACACTTGAGATTTATGGTATTAATTACACCAAACATGTATAAGTAATTAGAACACATCTCTGGACAAAAATGAAAACACTCCAAATATAGTCTTACAGGAAACTCAGAAATTTCAGTCTTATGACTATGTTCTACATTTGTGTCACTGGAGTATGCAAATTTATCTCTCCAAGGTACTATCTCATTTATTTCACTTTGTTTTAGATCATATTTCACACACCTATCTACAACAGTATCATTAGAAGCATGAATAGAATTGTCAATAAAGGTAGCTGCTTTCACACAGTTATCATGGCAATTTTGCTTTTCATATGTCTCTACTATTTCTTCAAGATCAGTTTCATTTTTCCATGTGATTCCTTTTTCACATGGTGAATTTTCCCAAGACAGCCTCGATTTTCCATTACTCCCTTTTTCTGGAGCTGAACTGCTTAATTGAAGCAGGCTGTATGTTGAGTTGAGTTGGGACTTCTCCTGGGTATGCTCTGACACAGACATCTGCTCATCATCACTCTTGATCCTCTGTGGAACACATACTCTCGCCCAATGGATACTAAAATTAGAGAAAGTAGCATTAAACCTCACAATTATGCATAAGACTTTCCCATTCATAGAACCTTCCGAAACACAAGACACCGACTTATCAAACCTTTGACCTTCCAACCAAGAAATACAACCCAAGATAAGTGCAAAGACTACCTGATCGAACTGACTCAGATGATCCATAAGGAACACAGAAATCAATTGCCTCATAACTCTGTCATAACGATCAGTGAAAGAAAACAGGCATATGCCTAGGCACCATATCTCAATCATAACTCTCAAGACAAGTTCACACCCTCTGATGGTGAACTTGAACACAACACACACGTTCATCAACCGTCTAGTCTTCCAAGAGACTAAATAAAACATGCCGAAAACTTTACAACCCTCACCATCACTTCCCAAGTGATTTACGTCTGATGACAACCAATCAACCAAGAGGTTTAAGGGTCTTAACATCTTGAAGATGAACAGCAGATTACCTGGGAAACACCCAAGGATAATCTGTAACCCTTCACACTGATTAACTCTAGGTAGGATAACCTTATCCCCCAACTTGAATTTCACACCTGGAGCCTCAAACATCTGCTCCCCAGTATGATTTAATCCTTCACCCACAATATGATTCTGAAAGTCAACTCCAATATGACTCTGAAAGTCAACACCACACTTAAGTGGAACATACACTTTTATCACTCGTGCATCAAAATTAACTGGATCTGAATATAGAGACACTGCTCTAGCATAACTCACCACTTCCTCAGAACTGGATGCACAACCTACTTGAGTAAACTCTCTCTGCTCCACCACAAGGCTTGACAAAGATGTCCCACAGTCCATTACTTCACAAGAAAATGGCTCCTGCAGAATAAAAGTAGATTTCAACATCCTACACACACTCTGACTCAATGTACACAATGAGAAATACTTACTCCACATAGAATAAGAATCACAACTCCTCAACTTAGATCCAATTGCTGCTTTACCACTCTTAATGATTTTACCAAAATTTCCTCCCATGACTTCTGGAGCTGCTTGGAGTACTGTCTGCTCACAATCAATAATATCACTACCAAGCTGGGTCACATCCTCACAGACAACTGAAGAGGGAGGCTCAATGGGTCTCCATCTACTCAACAGAAGCTGATCCTCTGGCTGCTTTCCCACACTCTCCAAAACTGGATCTACAGTACAGACTGTCTCCTTGCTTCTCTCTGAAATCTTAGGGTCAGTTCTACTCAAAGCACATAAATGAAGGGAATCTGAAGCGAGCGGGCAAGTAACAGGTAGTTTGACCTCCTCCCCTATTATATCACCTTGACTAGGGTGAGGCGGGGCCTCCACAACGGACTTACTCTCGACAACTGATTCTAAACTTGGAGTGAGCGGGAATACTTCTGCCAACCCGACATCTTGTCCTAAACCATTCACTTGGCTAGAATACAGAGTCGTGGCTTTTAAGTTTCTCTCAACTCCTGGCACAACGTTCGTAGTGAGCGGGCAAGACAATGGTACATGGACATCCTTTCCCAATTTATTGGAATAAAGCAGTCATAGTATCAGGCTTACTCTCAACAACTGAATCGGCCACACAGGAATCTGGAACAACCACATCCCACTTCTCCACTGAAGGGGTACTGGTTACTGGAACAAATGCTTGAGTAACAACATCAGAACTGACAACTGGATTTATATTAGTACTGACATCAGCACAGGTAGAATGGACAAAACCATCTTCTACAACAGGTTCATTCATAGAACTAACTTCAGCACAGGCAGAATAAACATGGTCTGCAACTGGCTGTTTACACAAACGGGGATCAATCTCACCCACAACATGATTTATGGCCACATCATTACCCAATATAACATCCACACCTGGGATGGGCAACTGTGTACTAACACCCACAGTGCATAAACGTGGTGTAATGGTGGATCTGAAATTAATATCTATTAGAGGTACAGTTTTACATCCTGCAACACTCTGAAGAACAACAAACTTTCCTGTCTCTCTCTTTTCAACATCAGAAAGAATACTGGATGAAATTATGGTTTGGGAAGCACCTGTATCACGAAGAATAACCACTGGCTTCCACTTTCCATTAATACACAAGACTTCACCTGAAGACATATATGGTGAATACTGTTTCACCCAATTGGGGTTTACAGTTACATGTTTATTAGTAAATTTATTTTGCACACCTCTGCAATAAATGAGACCAGTTGGTCGTAACTCAGGGTGCAATATAAAACATGAATGAATTCCATGGCCTTTTCTCTTACAATGGGAACAGGACCTTACAGTGGACACACTGGTAGAACCAACTGTAGGTTTAGAAATAACCTTATTATTATTTGACATTCCTGACAATGTAGTAGCAGGGTTAGATTTTGTAAGAGAAGAGCTCATGGGAGTAACTGGAGTACTAGGACTGGATGGATTCTGATAAGGAGTTCGGTGAGCATTATAATTTACTCTACGACTAGACTTAGGTGAAGTGGCCGTAAACGGGGCCTTAGTCAACAACTCATGCTCATCCGCGAGCTTTGACAGCTCATCAATGTCTGTTACATTCTTTTGTTCTGCCATAAAAGTAGACAACTGGTCTGGGAGACATGACAATACTTCTTCCATTATAAGAAGATTCTTTAGAGCATCAAAATCAGTGACTGCAAGTGACTTTAACCATCTGTTACAAAATTTCGTCTTCTGACGAGTAAAATCTGCTATTGTCTGATCACTTGTCCTCCTTAGATTTCTGAACTTTTGCCTGTGTGCCTCTGGATTTAGTTGATAAGCATTTAAGATGCTTTTCTTTACAAAATCATAATCAAAACTATGAGAGTCAGGTAGGGATGTGAAAACCTCCTGACTACGCCCCTTGAATTGAGACTGCATAATGGCTACCCACTGATCCCTTGGCCAGTTCATACTGATGGCAATTTTATTAAAATGTGCAAAGAAAACCTCAGGATCTTCCTCATTTAACTTGGGCAACTCTATATACTTATTCATCCTGATGGGATTATTATCACTATTTGTTGAAACATTACTAATATTTCCATGCCCAGCTGCCATACGCTGTGATTCAAGCCTGAAGTTAGTGTCAGCCATTTGTTGTTGAATCTCTAATTGCCTAGTTTGTTCCTCGGCTTGTTGCTTCTTTGTGGCTTCAAGTTGCAACTCAATTAAACCTCTCTGGTTTTGTGCCGCAATTTCTAAACGCCTAGTCTCTAGCTCCCTTTGCTGAGCTTCAGCCTCTAATATTTTCTGTTCCTTTTGAGCTTCAAGCTTAGCATGGGCTATTTGCGCTTCTAACTCAAGACGCTTTAACGTCATCTGATCACTCGACTCCTCTCTTAACTCTTCTAGAATTTCTTCATCTAAATCCCCATTCTCAACAAAATGCGTCACAATGACTTTCAATATTTGGGCTTTAACCATTCTATTGCTGGCGGTCAAATCCAACTGATTTGCCATTTGTATTAACTCAGTCTTTTTAAGGTTCTGAATCCCTTCAAAGTCTGGGTGAGCCACCAACGCTGCAACTTTCTCCTCCATCGTTACTAACACTTGGCACTTGATTCACAAAAATAATTAACACAATGGCACTGCACTACACTTCACTGTAAAATTGTCACCACACGGAAAATTCGCTTGGCCTCACTGCACAAACAAAATATATAGGATGACTTACCTCAAAATCGTGAAACGTTGTTACTTGACACACAGGAAGGCTTGCTTGGCACATGGAATAGTTCTTAAGAAACACACAGAGACACTTGACACACTGGTACCTAGGAAGGCAAGGTTAGATTAGCATAGTTAAGTTAAAAATGGGACAATATCTCCCGGACAGGCCCCCATAACTCTTTGTTACCTATCGTACGTTACGGCTCGTGATCCTACAGCAGCCAAACTTTAATAAGTCTAGGGATACGACACAACTGCTGTTCTCAATAGCGAATCACCAGTATAACCCCTTAAGAGGTAATGAGCACAAAATAGAATCTTCATTTAGGACTGAAGAATAGATACACAATATGATAGCTATATATTCAAAACAGTATAATATAAAAACACAGATGGTAAAGTTAACTTATAGAATATGATTGTATAGTCATGGCACAATATATATAATAGTAATTATGGCAACAAATGAATAATAACAGACTTATCTCCCACTTGTTACTCCTCCTAGTTCCCCGAAGCTACTGAACTCTCGCTCTGTCGCCACCCACATTCTCACCTCCCGTCTGCCTCATCCCAGGATGAGGGATGGAAACTAAGGACTTTTTAATATTATAAACTAATTGAACAACCACTTGTTCTCAAAACACATAAGACTGCAAGTTACATATAATAGTTACTTACAAAATATATAAGTACAATGACACCTGTTTAATTACAATATATAAAGCATTTCCTAACTAAATAAAAGTGACATCTGGAACTCTCAAACTGAACAGGTCCAGCTTTCCCGTATCAATCAAGTAATAGACGTGTGCAGAGACAACCGCTCTCCTGTCCACTGACGCTGCCACACCACACGACAATTTACCCAAAACACAATGTGTGTACATATACATGCAATGACAAAATAAAATAATATTTATTTTAAATTTATATACGTATTCTGCTAGGAGTACGTAACAGACCACAGGATCACAAGTCCAGCGTGCTGTCCGCTCGTCCGACCGGCTCCCACCGCTACAGTTCAAAATACAACTAAAAAAATTCTTTAGGAATAATGGGAGAACCTTTGACAACAAACTGCCTTCCTGTCTCCAGCAAGGTCAGTAGAGATGGAGTAGACATAGAAATATGTAATGAAATATAATTACACAATAAATGGTTCATAAATCCCATCCTAATTAGGGTCAACACTACTTAAATAATAATACACCAGCACTGTCTAACACAGTACTAGTTAGGTAATAATCCTACCTATTAATGCAGCTAATGGTGTAGACTGAATTTGTACAAATTTTAGTACCGTGGCAGTCTAAAATTATCCTACCTCTTGTTGGGTTGGCATAACTACAATAAATGTTTTACAGTAATATGTAAAATAGTGCTATGTTTTTGGATTTTGCAATTTTATATAATATATACACTTGTAGAAATTATGTGTATAAGAAATTTAATGAACACAAGATTATTAATTGTGTTTGGCAAGTATTCTACTCCCGTAAATAATGTTTACCACCTAAATGAACTTCCTAATTGTTGAATATAATGTTATCAGGGTTAGTAATGACTAATTAATTTATGGGATCAGTAATTTGGATTAATATACTGGATCCTGAAATGCTAATGAATTCACTGAGTTGAGTGAATCAGTAATTAGATTGAATGTGATTTAGTCTATAATGGACAGTCTGCTGACAGCCGTAAATTGAAATATTTGTAATGCCCAATAATGGTAACACATAATTGGTGTTAGTGATTAATTAATAATGATTGAGGATAGCTTGATTCTCAGCTATCTATCCGGTTCGAAGAGGACCAAAATGCTGGGTATCTGAGGCTTTGACTCAAATATGGAATTATTTAATTATGAGAATTACTATAAACCGAAGGACCACCCACTTTTGAGAAAAGAGGGAAAACAAATAAAAGTGATGATAAGACTAACACTATAGGACTAGTGCCTATGTATGTTAAAATTATTTAACAATCATTTAAAAAGAATGAATGAACTGTATTATGAATTGATTAAAGTTAAAAGCCTCAAACATCATCTTTGTGGGGGGGGATTTCTAGAAGTTCATATATATCTAACAACCAGTGTGGTTCATCACCAGTTCATTAAGGATGTTAGTAAATTGAATTGAATATGGAATGAATAAGGTAATAGTAATCACAGGCGAGTGAGCCTCAGGATACTACAATAATATAGAATAATATTACTAAAATAAAGGGTTAGTAATATTGATCTCATTAGGAGATCATTAAAGTATCTATATTGGTTAGTATCTCTACAATAACAATTAACAGCTTAGCTGTGAAATTAAGTGAGATGATCGGTTGCCACACTCCACTGACGACGTATTGCGTCGGACAAATTGTTGCACGCGAAGGTGGGGAAGCCTAGCACCTCGGTTGACGTGGACCCTGGAGCTGAAAGGCGATTACAATGTAGAACTCTTCTACGTAACTAACTACAGATACATATGGAATTCTTCCTAAAATAGCTATCACTGCAGAATTCTTCTGCAAACATTAATATAATATATTCCTATATAAATTGCTAGAAATAAATTTTGCTAGAAGGGAGATGTACTGGATTTTTGTTGTAATGGCTCAGCCTAACGACAACTACCCTAAAATATAACATGTGATCACAGTGTTACAAGAAAGGTTATTAATAGTTGCCGGGCCACGTGTCCGTTGATGTAGAAACGATTCCAGGTCCCTCGTCTTTATCTGCCGTGATAAGACGTCAATTATAGGCTGGAAAATTGATTAGTTCCTTGGACACTGCCGTGATGTGCCGAAATTAACGTGGCATCGCTCTCGAAGTTGTAGGGGCGAAAATTAAAGATACTACGCAAGTTCCTTGCAATGGCGCTTCTCTCTTGCACGTTGGTAACAAACCGCTAATATGGCGTCGTCCACACAAGTGGCGTCTCCTTCCTCCCTCAACCCTGGCTGCCATACGCATGCATGCGCAGCCCGCTCAAAGTATTCTCGAGCTTAAAGTATTCTATTTTACATATAATTAATCAAGGAAGTAAAGACTGGTGACAAGTGCTTATGTCACTAACAAAATGTATTAAGGTGAAATATATTTTTGCACAATGCAAGTCAGCTTCTTAAGACTGCATTAAGAAATTTTATACAAACCGTTTTATACTATAATAATTTCCACTGTCGTTATTAATTAATACACCTAAATGAACGAGTTCAATAAGCAATAATATGTTATTTAAATAATCAATGAAATAAACGATTATCCTTAATAAAGGAATGTAATTAACTACACTCTGTTTAGATGCAAACTAAAAGTAGAGGGAATTCATGTTTTAGCCTGTTGTTCCTCACGTCGACTCGCTGAATAAGAATAATTTGGCAAATATGTTGCTTCGTAATAGAAACATTAATTGAATTAATTCTACATATTAGTAGTGTTAGTAATTACTATGGGTTAATACAATAATGATGTACTATATTACAAGAAATGATGTATTAGTGTTGGAAAATTTCCAACTCATTCTCCCATTATACCTTGCTGCACAATCAACAACACTTCACACTTAACATTATTTATACAAAAGGAAAACAATCATTGCTTTACCTGTTTTACTACATAATAGCATGAGGTAAAAGACATAACCAGTGAGAGAAAATTGGGAAAGTAATGCTCCATGCCCATCCACTTGAGCTGGACGGTAGAGAGAGGGGGTCTCGTTTCATGCAGGTCGGCGTTTAATCCTCGAATGATCATAAGTCGTTGGAGACCATTCCTTCCCCTCGACCCTTCTCAAATCCTTATCCCGACACCTTCCAAGTACTATATAGTCGAAATGGCTTGGTTCTTTCACCTCATAGTTCCATTTACATCATCCAGAGAGTTGAAGGAGGTAAACTAAACTCATCCCTTCACGTCAGGTGTTGTGGTGATCCTTCACCACTACACGTGACGCTCCACCACAACACGTTACGACCTCCACAACACGTGACGCCCAACCACAACACGTGACGCCCAACCACAACACGTGACGCTCCACCGCAACACGTGACGTTCCACCACAACACGTGACGCTCCTCTAAAAAACGTGACGCTCCACCACAACACGTGACGCTCTACTAACACGTGAAGCTCCTCTACAACACGTGACGCTCCACCACAACACGTGACGCCCAACCACAACACGTGACGCTACACCACATCACGTGACGTTCCACCACAACACGTGACGCTCCTCTAAAAAACGTGATGTTCCACCACAACACGTGACGCTCTACCATAACACGTGAAGCTCCTCTACAACATGTGACGCTTCACCACAACATGTGATGCTCTACTACAGGACGTGACAATCCACCACAACACGTGACGCTCCACCACAACACGTGACGCTCCAACAGAACACGTGACGGTCCACCACAACACGAGACGCTCTCCCACAACACGTGACGCTCCACCAAAACACGTGACGATCCACCAAAACACGTGACGCCCAACCACAACACGTGACGCTTCACAACATCACGTGACGTTCCATCACAACACGTGACGCTCCTCTAAATAACGTGACGCTCCACCACAACACGTGACGCTCTACCATAACACGTGAAGCTTCTCTACAACACATGACGCTCCTCTACAACACGTAACGCTTCACCACAACACTTGACGCTCCACCACATCACGTGACGTTTCACCACAACACGTGACACTCCACCACAATACGTGACGCTCCTCTACAACATGTGATGCTCCACCACAACACGTGACGCTCCACCACAACACGTGACGCTCCACCACAACACGCGACGCTCCACCACAACACGTGACGCTCCTCTACAACATGTGACGCTCAAACAGAACACGTGACGCTCCACCACAACGCGTGACGCTCCCCCACAACACATGACGCTCCACCACAACACGTGACGCCCAACCACAGCACGTGACGCTCCACCACATCACGTGACGTTCCACCACAACACGTAACGCTCCTCTAAAAAACGTGACGCTCCACCACAACACGTGACGCCCAACCACAGCACGTGACGCTCCACCACATCACGTGACGTTCCACCACAACACGTAACGCTCCTCTAAAAAACGTGACGCTCCACCACAACACGTGACGCTCCACCACAACACGTAACGCTCCACCACAACACGTGATGCTCCAACACAACACGTGATGCTCCAGCACAACACGCGACGTCCTTCACGAACCTGTGACGCCCAACCACAACACGTGACGATCCATCACAACACGTGACGCTCCATCACAACACGTGACGTCCTCCACAACACGTGACGCTCCGCCACAACACGTGACGCTCCACCACAACGCGTGATCCTCTATCACAACACGTGATCCTCCACCACAACACGTGACGTCCTCCACAACACGTTACGCTCCGCCACAACACGTGACGTCCTCCATAACACGTGACGCTCCTCTACAACACGTGACGCTCCACCAGAACACGTGACGCTCCACAACAACACTTGACGCTCCACCACAACACGTGACGCTCCACCACAACACGTGACGCTCCACCACAATACGTGACGCTCCTCTACAACACGTGACGCTCCACCACAACACGTGATGCTCCACAACAACACGTGAAGCTCCACCTCAACACATGACGCTCCTCCACAACACGTGACGCTCCATCACAACACGTGACGCTCCACCACAACACGTGACGCTCCACCACAACTCGTGATTCTCCACCACAACACGTGATTCTCCACCACAACACGAGATCCTCCACCACAACAGGTGACGCTACACCACAACATGTGATGCTCCACCACAACAAGTGACGCTCCACCACAACACGTGATGCTTCACCACAACACGTGATGATCCACAACAACACGTGATGCTCCACCACAACACGTGACGCTCCACCACAACACGCGACGCTGCACCACAACATGTGACGCTCCACCACAACACGTGACGCTCCACCACAACACGTGACGCTCTACCATAACACGTGAAGCTCCTCTACAACACGTGACGCTCCACCACATCACGTGACGTTCCACCACAACACGTGACGCTCCACCACAACACGTGACGCTCCAACACAATACGTGACGCTCCTCTACAACACGTGACGCTCCACCACAACACGTGACGCTCCACCACAAAACGTGACGCTCCACCACAAAACGTGACGCTCCACCACAACACGTGACGCTCAACCACAACTCGTGACGCTCCACCACAACACGTGACGCTCCACCACAACACGCGACGCTCCTCTACAACACGTGACGCTCCACCACAACACGTGACGCTCCACCACAACAAGTGACGCTCCACCACAACACGTGACACTACACCACAACACGTGATGCTCCACCACAACACGTGATGCTCCAACAAAACACGTGATGCTCCACCACAACACGTGACATCCTCCACGAACCTGTGACGTTCCACCACAACACGTGACGCTCAACCACAACACGTGACGCTCCACCACAACACGTGACGCTCCGCCACAACACGTGACGTCCTCCACAACACGTGACGCTTCGCCACAACACGTGACGTCCTCCACAACACGTGACGCTCCTCTACAACACGTGACGCTCCACCAGAACACGTGACGCTCCACGACAACACAGAAACGCTCCACCACAACTCGTGATGCTCCACCACAAGACATGACGCTCCACCACAACAAGTGACGCTCTACCACAACACGTGACGCTCCACCACAACAAGTGACGCTCCACCACAACACGTGACGCTCCACCACAACACGTGACGCTCCACTACAACACGTGACGCTCCACCACAACATGTGACGCTCCTCTACAACACGTGACGCTCCACCACAGCACGTGACGCTCCACCACAACACGTGACGCTCCACCACAACAAGTGACGCTCCACCACAACACGTGACGCTCCACCACAACAAGTGACGCTCTACCACAACACGTGACGCTCCACCACAACAAGTGACGCTCCACCACAACACGTGACGCTCCACCACAACAAGTGACGCTCTATCACAACACGTGACGCTCCACCACAACAAGTGACGCTCCACCACAACAAGTGACGCTCTACCACAACACGTGACGCTCCACCACAACACGTGACGCTCCACTACAACACGTGACGCTCCACCACAACATGTGACGCTCCTCTACAACACGTGACGCTCCTCCACAGCACGTGACGCTCCACCACAACACGTGACGCTCCACCACAACACGTGATGCTCCACAACAACACGTGAAGCTCCACCTCAACACATGACGCTCCTCCACAACACGTGACGCTCCATCACAACACGTGACGCTCCACCACAACACGTGACGCTCCACCACAACTCGTGATTCTCCACCACAACACGAGATCCTCCACCACAACAGGTGACGCTACACCACAACATGTGATGCTCCACCACAACAAGTGACGCTCCACCACAACACGTGATGCTTCACCACAACACGTGACGCTCCACCACAACAAGTGACGCTCCACCACAACAAGTGACGCTCTACCACAACACGTGACGCTCCACCACAACAAGTGACGCTCCACCACAACACGTGACGCTCCACCACAACACGTGACGCTCCACTACAACACGTGACGCTCCACCACAACATGTGACGCTCCTCTACAACACGTTACGCTCCTCCACAGCACGTGACGCTCCACCACAACACGTGACGCTCCACCACAACACGTGACGCTCCTCTACAACACGTGACGCTCCACCACAACACGTGATGCTCCACAACAACACGTGAAGCTCCACCTCAACACATTACGCTCCACCACAACACGTGACGCTCCACCACAACTCGTGATACTCCACCACAACACCTGACGCTCCACCACAACACCTGACGCTCCACCACAACACGTGACGCTCCACCACAACACCTGACTCTCCACCAGAACACGTGACGCTCCACCACAACAGGTGACGCTCCTCTACAACACGTGACGCTCCACCACAACAAGTGACCCTCCACTACAACACGTGACGCTCCACCACAACACGTGACGTTCCACCACAGCACGTGACGCTCCTCCACAACAAGTGACGCTCCACCACAACACATGACACTCCACTACAACACGTGACGCTCCACCACATCACGTGACGTTCCACCACAAAACGTGACGCCCAACCACAACACGTGACGCTCCACCGCAACACGTGACGTTCCACCACAACACGTGACGCTCCTCTTAAAAACGTGACGCTCCACCACAACACGTGACGCTCTACTAACACGTGAAGCTCCTCTACAACACGTGACGCTCCACCACAACACGTGACGCTCTACCATAACACGTGAAGCTCCTCTACAACACGTGACGCTTCACCACAACACTTGACGCTCCACCACATCACGTGACGTTTCACCACAACACGTGACACTCCACCACAATACGTGACGCTCCTCTACAACATGTGATGCTCCACCACAACACGTGACGCTCCACCACAACACGTGACGCTCCACCACAACACGCGACGCTCCACCACAACACGTGACGCTCCTCTACAACATGTGACGCTCAAACAGAACACGTGACGCTCCACCACAACGCGTGACGCTCCCCCACAACACATGACGCTCCACCACAACACGTGACGCCCAACCACAGCACGTGACGCTCCACCACATCACGTGACGTTCCACCACAACACGTAACGCTCCTCTAAAAAACGTGACGCTCCACCACAACACGTAACGCCCAACCACAGCACGTGACGCTCCACCACATCACGTGACGTTCCACCACAACACGTAACGCTCCTCTAAAAAACGTGACGCTCCACCACAACACGTGACGCTCCACCACAACACGTAACGCTCCACCACAACACGTGATGCTCCAACACAACACGTGATGCTCCAGCACAACACGCGACGTCCTTCACGAACCTGTGACGCCCAACCACAACACGTGACGATCCATCACAACACGTGACGCTCCATCACAACACGTGACGTCCTCCACAACACGTGACGCTCCGCCACAACACGTGACGCTCCACCACAACGCGTGATCCTCTATCACAACACGTGATCCTCCACCACAACACGTGACGTCCTCCACAACACGTTACGCTCCGCCACAACACGTGACGTCCTCCACAACACGTGACGCTCCGCCTCAACACTTGACGTCCTCCATAACACGTGACGCTCCTCTACAACACGTGACGCTCCACCAGAACACGTGACGCTCCACAACAACACTTGACGCTCCACCACAACACGTGACGCTCCACCACAACACGTGACGCTCCACCACAATACGTGACGCTCCTCTACAACACGTGACGCTCCACCACAACACGTGATGCTCCACAACAACACGTGAAGCTCCACCTCAACACATGACGCTCCTCCACAACACATGACGCTCCATCACAACACGTGACGCTCCACCACAACACGTGACGCTCCACCACAACTCGTGATTCTCCACCACAACACGAGATCCTCCACCACAACAGGTGACGCTACACCACAACATGTGATGCTCCACCACAACAAGTGACGCTCCACCACAACACGTGATGATTCACCACAACACGTGATGATCCACAACAACACGTGATGCTCCACCACAACACGTGACGCTCCACCACAACACGCGACGCTACACCACAACATGTGACGCTCCACCACAACACGTGACGCTCCACCACAACACGTGACGCTCTACCATAACACGTGAAGCTCCTCTACAACACGTGACGCTCCACCACATCACGTGACGTTCCACCACAACACGTGACGCTCCACCACAACACGTGACGCTCCAACACAATACGTGACGCTCCTCTACAACACGTGACGCTCCACCACAACACGTGACGCTCCACCACAAAACGTGACGCTCCACCACAAAACGTGAAGCTCCACCACAACACGTGACGCTCAACCACAACTCGTGACGCTCCACCACAACACGTGACGCTCCACCACAACACGCGACGCTCCTCTACAACACGTGACGCTCCACCACAACACGTGACGCTCCACCACAACAAGTGACGCTCCACCACAACACGTGACACTCCACCACAACACGTGATGCTCCAACAAAACACGTGATGCTCCACCACAACACGTGACATCCTCCACGAACCTGTGACGTTCCACCACAACACGTGACGCTCAACCACAACACGTGACGCTCCACCACAACACGTGACGCTCCGCCACAACACGTGACGTCCTCCACAACACGTGACGCTTCGCCACAACACGTGACGTCCTCCACAACACGTGACGCTCCTCTACAACACGTGACGCTCCACCAGAACACGTGACGCTCCACGACAACACAGAAACGCTCCACCACAACTCGTGATGCTCCACCACAACACGTGACGCTCCACCACAACAAGTGACGCTCTACCACAACACGTGACGCTCCACCACAACAAGTGACGCTCCACCACAACACGTGACGCTCCACCACAACACGTGACGCTCCACTACAACACGTGACGCTCCACCACAACATGTGACGCTCCTCTACAACACGTGACGCTCCACCACAGCACGTGACGCTCCACCACAACACGTGACGCTCCACCACAACAAGTGACGCTCCACCACAACACGTGACGCTCCACCACAACAAGTGACGCTCTACCACAACACGTGACGCTCCACCACAACAAGTGACGCTCCACCACAACACGTGACGCTCCACCACAACAAGTGACGCTCTACCACAACACGTGACGCTCCACCACAACAAGTGACGCTCCACCACAACAAGTGACGCTCTACCACAACACGTGACGCTCCACCACAACAAGTGACGCTCCACCACAACACGTGACGCTCCACCACAACACGTGACGCTCCACTACAACACGTGACGCTCCACCACAACATGTGACGCTCCTCTACAACACGTGACGCTCCTCCACAGCACGTGACGCTCCACCACAACACGTGACGCTCCACCACAACACGTGACGCTCCTCTACAACACGTGACGCTCCACCACAACACGTGATGTTCCACAACAACACGTGAAGCTCCACCTCAACACATTACGCTCCACCACAACACGTGACGCTCCACCACAACTCGTGATACTCCACCACAACACCTGACGCTCCACCACAACACGTGACGCTCCACCACAACACCTGACGCTCCACCACAACACGTGACGCTCCACCACAACACCTGACGCTCCAACAGAACACGTGACGATCCACCACAACAGGTGACGCTCCTCTACAACATGTGACGCTCCACCACAACAAGTGACCCTCCACTACAACACGTAACGCTCCACCACAACACGTGACGTTCCACCACAGCACGTGACGCTCCTCCACAACAAGTGACGCTCCACCACAACACATGACACTCCACTACAACACGTGACGCTCCACCACATCACGTGATGTTCCACCACAAAACGTGACGCTTCTATGTAAAACGTGGCGCTCCATAACAACACGTGACGCTCTACCATAACACGTGAAGCTCCTCTAAAACACGTGACGCTCAACCACAACACGTGAAGCTCCTCTACATCACGTGACGCTCCACCACAACACGTGACACTCCACCACAACACGTGACGCTCCACCACAACACGTGACGCCCAACCACAACACGTGACCCTCCATAACAATACGTGACGCACCTCTACAACGCGTGATACTCCACCACAACACTTGACGCTCCACCACAACACGTGACGCTCCACCACAACACGTGACGCCCAACCACAACACGTGACGCTCCACCACATCACGCGACGTTCCACCACAACACGTGACGCTCCTCTAAAAAACGTGACGCTCCCCCATAACACGTGACGCTCTACCATAACACGTGAAGCTCCTCTACAACACGTGACGCTCAACCACAACACGTGACGCTCCTCTACAACACGTGACGGTCCACTACAACACGTGATGCTCCACCACAACACGTGACGCTCCAACAACATACGTGACGCTCCTCTACAACACGTGACGCTCCACCACAACACGTGACGCTCCACCACAACACCTGACGCTCCACCACACACGTGACACTCCACCTCAATACGTGACGCTCCTCTACAACACGTGACGCTCCACCACAACACGTGACGCTCAACCACAACACGTAACGTTCCACCACAACACGTGACGCTCCACCACAACACGTGACGCTCCACTACAACACGTGACGCTCCACCACAACACGTGACGCTCCACCACAACACGTGATGCTGCACCACATCACGTGATGCTGCACCACAACACGTGACGTCCTCCACGAACCTGTGACGCCCAACCACAACACGTGACGCTCCTTTACAACACGTGACGCTCCACCACATCACGTTTTGCTCCACCACAACAAGTGATCCTCTACCACAACACGTGATCCTCCACCACAACACGTGACGCTCCACCACAACACGTGACACTCCACCACAACACGTGACGCTCCACAGCAACACGTGATGCTGCACCACAACACGTGATGCTCCACCACAATACGTGATGCTCCGCCACAACACGTGACGTCCTCCACAACACGTGATGATCCGCCACAACACGTGACGTCCTCCACAACACGTGACGCTCCTCTACAACACGCGACGCTACACCACAACATGTGACGCTCCACCACAACACGTGACGCTCCACCACAACACGTGACGCTCTACCATAACACGTGAAGCTCCTCTACAACACGTGACGCTCCACCACATCACGTGACGTTCCACCACAACACGTGACGCTCCACCACAACACGTGACGCTCCAACACAATACGTGACGCTCCTCTACAACACGTGACGCTCCACCACAACACGTGACGCTCCACCACAAAACGTGACGCTCCACCACAAAACGTGAAGCTCCACCACAACACGTGACGCTCAACCACAACTCGTGACGCTCCACCACAACACGTGACGCTCCACCACAACACGCGACGCTCCTCTACAACACGTGACGCTCCACCACAACACGTGACGCTCCACCACAACAAGTGACGCTCCACCACAACACGTGACACTCCACCACAACACGTGATGCTCCAACAAAACACGTGATGCTCCACCACAACACGTGACATCCTCCACGAACCTGTGACGTTCCACCACAACACGTGACGCTCAACCACAACACGTGACGCTCCACCACAACACGTGACGCTCCGCCACAACACGTGACGTCCTCCACAACACGTGACGCTTCGCCACAACACGTGACGTCCTCCACAACACGTGACGCTCCTCTACAACACGTGACGCTCCACCAGAACACGTGACGCTCCACGACAACACAGAAACGCTCCACCACAACTCGTGATGCTCCACCACAACACGTGACGCTCCACCACAACAAGTGACGCTCTACCACAACACGTGACGCTCCACCACAACAAGTGACGCTCCACCACAACACGTGACGCTCCACCACAACACGTGACGCTCCACTACAACACGTGACGCTCCACCACAACATGTGACGCTCCTCTACAACACGTGACGCTCCACCACAGCACGTGACGCTCCACCACAACACGTGACGCTCCACCACAACAAGTGACGCTCCACCACAACACGTGACGCTCCACCACAACAAGTGACGCTCTACCACAACACGTGACGCTCCACCACAACAAGTGACGCTCCACCACAACACGTGACGCTCCACCACAACAAGTGACGCTCTACCACAACACGTGACGCTCCACCACAACAAGTGACGCTCCACCACAACAAGTGACGCTCTACCACAACACGTGACGCTCCACCACAACAAGTGACGCTCCACCACAACACGTGACGCTCCACCACAACACGTGACGCTCCACTACAACACGTGACGCTCCACCACAACATGTGACGCTCCTCTACAACACGTGACGCTCCTCCACAGCACGTGACGCTCCACCACAACACGTGACGCTCCACCACAACACGTGACGCTCCTCTACAACACGTGACGCTCCACCACAACACGTGATGTTCCACAACAACACGTGAAGCTCCACCTCAACACATTACGCTCCACCACAACACGTGACGCTCCACCACAACTCGTGATACTCCACCACAACACCTGACGCTCCACCACAACACGTGACGCTCCACCACAACACCTGACGCTCCACCACAACACGTGACGCTCCACCACAACACCTGACGCTCCAACAGAACACGTGACGATCCACCACAACAGGTGACGCTCCTCTACAACATGTGACGCTCCACCACAACAAGTGACCCTCCACTACAACACGTAACGCTCCACCACAACACGTGACGTTCCACCACAGCACGTGACGCTCCTCCACAACAAGTGACGCTCCACCACAACACATGACACTCCACTACAACACGTGACGCTCCACCACATCACGTGATGTTCCACCACAAAACGTGACGCTTCTATGTAAAACGTGGCGCTCCATAACAACACGTGACGCTCTACCATAACACGTGAAGCTCCTCTAAAACACGTGACGCTCAACCACAACACGTGAAGCTCCTCTACATCACGTGACGCTCCACCACAACACGTGACACTCCACCACAACACGTGACGCTCCACCACAACACGTGACGCCCAACCACAACACGTGACCCTCCATAACAATACGTGACGCACCTCTACAACGCGTGATACTCCACCACAACACTTGACGCTCCACCACAACACGTGACGCTCCACCACAACACGTGACGCCCAACCACAACACGTGACGCTCCACCACATCACGCGACGTTCCACCACAACACGTGACGCTCCTCTAAAAAACGTGACGCTCCCCCATAACACGTGACGCTCTACCATAACACGTGAAGCTCCTCTACAACACGTGACGCTCAACCACAACACGTGACGCTCCTCTACAACACGTGACGGTCCACTACAACACGTGATGCTCCACCACAACACGTGACGCTCCAACAACATACGTGACGCTCCTCTACAACACGTGACGCTCCACCACAACACGTGACGCTCCACCACAACACCTGACGCTCCACCACACACGTGACACTCCACCTCAATACGTGACGCTCCTCTACAACACGTGACGCTCCACCACAACACGTGACGCTCAACCACAACACGTAACGTTCCACCACAACACGTGACGCTCCACCACAACACGTGACGCTCCACTACAACACGTGACGCTCCACCACAACACGTGACGCTCCACCACAACACGTGATGCTGCACCACATCACGTGATGCTGCACCACAACACGTGACGTCCTCCACGAACCTGTGACGCCCAACCACAACACGTGACGCTCCTTTACAACACGTGACGCTCCACCACATCACGTTTTGCTCCACCACAACAAGTGATCCTCTACCACAACACGTGATCCTCCACCACAACACGTGACGCTCCACCACAACACGTGACACTCCACCACAACACGTGACGCTCCACAGCAACACGTGATGCTGCACCACAACACGTGATGCTCCACCACAATACGTGATGCTCCGCCACAACACGTGACGTCCTCCACAACACGTGATGATCCGCCACAACACGTGACGTCCTCCACAACACGTGACGCTCCTCTACAACACGTGACGCTCCACCAGAACACGTGACGCTCCACAACAACACTTGACGCTCCACCACAACACGTGACGCTCCACCACAACACGTGACGCTCCTCTACAACACGTGACGCTCCATAACAACACGTGATCGTCCACCACAACACGTGATGCTCCACCACAACTCGTGACGCTCCACTACATCACGTGACGCTCCACCACAACACGTGATCGTCCACCACAACACGTGATCGTCCACCACAACACGTGATGCTCCACCACAACTCGTGACGCTCCACCACAACACGTGACGCTCCACCACAACACGTGATCGTCCACCACAACACGTGACGCTCCACCACAACTCGTGACGCTCCACCACAACATGTGACGCTCCACCACAACAGGTGACGCTCCACCACAACACGCGACGCTCCACCACAATACGTGACGCTCCACCACAACACGTGACGCTCCACCACAACACGTGATGCTCCACCACAACCCGTGATGCTCCACAACAACACGTGATGCTCCACCACAACCCGTGACCCTCCACCACAACACGCGACGCTCCACCACAACACGTGATGCTCCACCACAATACGCGATGCTCCACAACAAAACGTGATGCTCCACCACAACACGTGACGCTCAACCACAACACGTGACGCTCCTCTACAACATGTGACGCTCTACCACAACACGTGACGCTCCTCTACAACACGTGACGCTCCACCACAACATGTGATGCTCCACAACAACACGTGATGCTCCACCTCAACACATGACGCTCCACCACAACACGTGACTCTCCACCACAACTCGTGATGCTCCACCACAACAGGTGACGCTCCACCACAACACGTGACGCCCCACTACAACACGCGACGCTCCTCTACAACATCTGACGCTCCACCACAACACGTGACGCTCCACCACAACACGTGACGCTCCTCTACAACACCTGACGCTCCACCACAACACATGACGCTCCACCACAATACGTGATGCTCCACAACAACACGTGATGCTCCACCACAACACGTGACGCTCCACCACAACAGGTGACGCTCCATTACAACACGCGACGCTCCACCACAATACGTGACGCTCCACCACAACACGTGACGCTCCACCACAACACGTGATGCTCCACCACAACCCGTGATGCTCCACAACAACACGTGATGCTCCACCACAATACGTGACGCTCCACAACAAAACGTGATGCTCCACCACAACACGTGACGCTCAACCACAACACGTGACGCTCCTGTACAACACGTGACGCTCCACCACAACACGTGACGCTCCTCTACAACACGTGACGCTCCACCACAACACGTGACGCTCCACCACAACTCGTGATACTTCACCACAACACCTGACGCTCCACCACAACACGTGACGCTCCACCACAACACCTGACGCTCCACCACAACACGTGACGCTCCACCACAACACCTGACGCTCCACCAGAACACGTGACGCTCCACCACAACACCTGACGCTCCTCTACAACACGTGACGCTCCATCACAACAAGTGACCCTCCACTACAACACGTGACGCTCCACAAAAAACGTGACGTTCCACCACAGCACGTGAAGCTCCTCCACAACAAGTGACGCTCCACCACAACACATGACACTCCACTACAACACGTGACGCTCCACCACATCACGTGCCGTTCCACCACAACACGTGACGCTTCTATGTAAAACGTGGCGCTCCACCACAACACGTGACGCTCTACCATAACACGTGACGCCCAACCACAACACGTGACGCTCCATAACAATACGTGACGCACCTCTACAACGCGTGATACTCCACCACAACACGTGACGCTCCACCACAACACGTGACGCTCCACCACAACACGTGACGCCCAACCACAACACGTGACGCTCCACCACATCACGCGACATTCCACCACAACACGTGACGCTCCACCACAACACGTGACGCTCCACCACAACACGTGACGCCCAACCACAACACGTGACGCTCCACCACATCACGCGACGTTCCACCACAACACGTGACGCTCCTCTAAAAAACGTGACGCTCCACCATAACACGTGACGCTCTACCATAACACGTGAAGCTCCTCTTCAACACGTGACGCTCAACCACAACACGTGACGCTCCTCTACAACACGTGACGGTCCACTACAACACGTGATGCTCCACCACAACATGTGACGCTCCACCACAACACGTGACGCCCAACCACAACACGTGACGCCCAACCACAACACGTGACGCTCCACAACAATACGTGACGCACCTCTACAACGCGTGATACTCCACCACAACACGTGACGCTCCACCACAACACGTGAAGCTCCACCACAACACGTGACTCCCAACCACAACACGTGACGCTCCACCACATCACGCGACGTTCCACCACAACACGTGACGCTCCTCTAAAAAACGTGACGCTCCACCATAACACGTGACGCTCTACCATAACACGTGAAGCTCCTCTAAAACACGTGACGCTCAACCACAACACGTGACGCTCCTCTACAACACGTGACTGTCCACTACAACACGTGATGCTCCACCACAACACGTGACGCTCCAACAACATACGTGACGCTCCTCTACAACACGTGACGCTCCACCACAACACGTGACGCTCCACCACAACACCTGACGCTCCAACACACACGTGACACTCCACCTCAATACGTGACGCTCCTCTACAACACGTGAAGGTCCACCACAACACGTGACGCTCAACCACAACACGTGACGCTCCACCACAACACGTGACGCTCCACCACAACACGTGACGCTCCACTACAACACGTGACGCTCCACCACAACACGTGACGCTCCACCACAACACGTGATGCTGCACCACATCACGTGATGCTGCACCACAACACGTGACGTCCTCCACGAACCTGTGACGCCCAACCACAACACGTGACGCTCCTTTACAACACGTGACGCTCCACCACATCACGTTTTGCTCCACCACAACAAGTGATCCTCTACCACAACACGTGATCCTCCACCACAACACGTGACGCTCCACCACAACACGTGACACTCCACCACAACACGTGACGCTCCACAACAACACGTGATGCTGCACCACAACACGTGATGCTCCAGCACAACACGTGACGCTCCACCACAATACGTGATGCTCCGCCACAACACGTGACGTCCTCCACAACACGTGATGATCCGCCACAATACGTGACGTCCTCCACAACACGTGACGCTCCTCTACAACACGTGACGCTCCACCAGAACACGTGACGCTCCACAACAACACTTGACGCTCCACCACAACACGTGACGCTCCACCACAACACGTGACGCTCCTCTACAACACGTGACGCTCCATAACAACACGTGATCGTCCACCACAACACGTGATGCTCCACCACAACTCGTGACGCTCCACCACATCACGTGACGCTCCACCACAACACGTGATCGTCCACCACAACACGTGATCGTCCACCACAACACGTGATGCTCCACAACAACTCGTGACGCTCCACCACAACACGTGACGCTCCACCACAACAGGTGACGCTCCATAACAACACGTGGCGCACTACCACAACACGTGACGCTCCACCACAACACGTGATCGTCCACCACAACACGTGATGCTCCACCACAACTCGTGACGCTCCACCACAACATGTGACGCTCCCCCACAACAGGTGACGCTCCACCACAACACGCGACGCTCCACCACAATACGTGACGCTCCACCACAACACGTGACGCTCCACCACAACACGTGATGCTCCACCACAACCCGTGATGCTCCACAACAACACGTGATGCTCCACCACAACCCGTGATGCTCCACTACAACACGCGACGCTCCACCACAACACGTGATGCTCCACCACAACACGCGATGCTCCACAACAAAACGTGATGCTCCACCACAACACGTGACGCTCAACCACAACACGTGACGCTCCTCTACAACACGTGACGCTCTACCACAACACGTGACGCTCCTCTACAACACGTGACGCTCCACCACAACATGTGATGCTCCACAACAACACGTGATGCTCCACCTCAAGACATGACGCTCCACCACAAAACGTGACGCTCAACCACAACTCGTGATGCTCCACCACAACAGGTGACGCTCCACCACAACACGTGACGCTCCACCACAACAGGTGACGCTCCATTACAACACGCGACGCTCCACCACAATACGTGACGCTCCACCACAACACGAGATCCTCCACCACAACACGTGACGCTCCACCACAACACGTGACGCTCCTCTACAACATCTGACGCTCCACCACAACACGTGACGCCCCACTACAACACGCGACGCTCCTCTACAACACCTGACGCTCCACCACAACACGTGCCGCTCCACCACAACACGTGACGCTCCTCTACAACACCTGACGCTCCACCACAACACGTGACGCTCCACCACAATACGTGATGCTCCACAACAACACGTGATGCTCCACCACAACACGTGACGCTCCACCACAACAGGTGACGCTCCATTACAACACGCGACGCTCCACCACAATACGTGACGCTCCACCACAACACGTGACGCTCCACCACAACACGTGATGCTCCACCACAACCCGTGATGCTCCACAACAACACGTGATGCTCCACCACAATACGTGACGCTCCACAACAAAACGTGATGCTCCACCACAACACGTGACGCTCAACCACAACACGTGACGCTCCTGTACAACACGTGACGCTCCACCACAACACGTGACGCTCCTCTACAACACGTGACGCTCCACCACAACACGTGATGCTCCACAACAACACGTGATGCTCCACCTCAACACATGACGCTCCACCGCAACACGTGTCGCTCCACCACAACACATGACGCTCCTCTACAACACCTGACGCTCCACCACAACACGTGACGCTCCACTACAACAAGCGACGCTCCACCACAACACGTGACGCTCCACCACAATACGTGATGCTCCACAACAACACGTGACGCTCCACCACAACACGCGACGCTCCACCACAACACGTGATGCTCCACCACAACCCGTGACGCTCCACCACAACACGCGACGCTCCACCGCAACACGTGACGCTCCACCACAATACGTGATGCTCCACCACAACACGTATCGGTCCACCACAACACGTGACGCTCCACCACAACACGCGACGCTCCACCACAACACGTGACGCTCCACCACAACACGCGACGCTCCACCACAACACGTAACGCTCCACCACAATATGTGATGCTCCACCACAACACGTGACGCTCCACCACAATACGTGACGCTCCACCACAACACGTGACGCTCCACCACAACACGCGACGCTCCACCACAACACGTGACGCTCCACCACAATACGTGATGCTCCACCACAACACGCGACGCTCCACCACAACACGTGACGCTCCACCACAATACGTGATGCTCCACCACAACACGTGACGCTCCACCACAATACGTGATGCTACACAACAACACGTGATGCTCCACCACAACACGTGACGCGCCACCACAACACGTGACGCTCCTCTACAACACCTGACGCTCCACCACAACACGTGACGCTCCACCACAATACGTGATGCTCTACAACAACACGTGATGCTCCACCACAACTCGTGACGCTCCACCAAAACACGTGACGCTCCACCACAACAGGTGACGCTCCATTACAACACGCGACGCTCCACCACAACACGTGACGCTCCACCACAACACGTGACGCTCCACCACAACCTGTGATGCTCCACAACAACACGTGATGCTCCACCACAACCCGTGACGCTCCACCACAACACGCGACTCTCCACAACAACACGTGATGCTCCACCACAACACGTGACGCTCCACCAGAACACGCGACGCTCCACCACAACACGTGACGCTCCACCACAGTACGTGATGCTCCACAACAACACGTGATGCTCCACTACAACACGTGACGCGCCACCACAACGCGTGACGCTCCTCTACAACACGTGACGCTCCACCACAACACGTGACGCTCCACTACAACACGTGACGCTCCACCACAACAAGTGACGCTCCACCACAACACGTTACGTTCCACCACAGCACGTGACGCTCCTCCACAACAAGTGACGCTCCACCACAAAACATGACGCTCCACTACAACACGTGACGCCCAACCACAACACGTGACTCTCCTCCACATCACGTGACGTTCCACCACAACACGTGACGCTCCTCTATAAAACGTGACGCTCCACCACAACAAGTGACGCTCCACCACAACACGTTACGTTCCACCACCGCACGTGACGCTCCTCCATTTCAAGTGACGCTCCACCACAACACATGACGCTCCACTACAACACGTGACGCCCAACCACAACACGTGACTCTCCAGCACATCACGTGACGTTCCACCACAACACGTGACGCTCCTATATAAAACGTGACGCTCCACCACAACACGTGACGCTCTACCATAACACGTGAAGCTCCTCTACAACACGTGACGCTCAACCACAACACGTGAAGCTCCTCTACATCACGTGACGCTCCACCACAACACGTGACGCTCCACCACAACACATGACGCTCCACCACAACACGTGACGCTCCAGAGCAATACGTGACGCTCCACCACAACACGTGACGCTCCACCACAACACGTGACGCTCCAAAACAATACGTGACGCTCCACCACAACACGTGACGCTCCAACACAATACGTGACGCTCCACCACAACACGTGACGCTCCACCACAACACGTGACACTCCACCACAATACGTGACGCTCCACCACAACACGTGACGCTCCACCACAACACGTGACGCTCAACCACAACACGTAACGCTCCACCACAACACGTGACGCTCTACCACAACACGTGACGCTCCACCACAACACGTGACGCTCCACCACAACACGTGACGCTCCACCACAACACGTGACGCTCTACCACAACACGTGACGCTCCACTACAACACGTGACGCTCCACCACAACACGTGACGCTCCACCACAACACGTGATGCTGCACCACAACACGTGACGTCCTCCACAGCACGAGACGCTCCTCTACAACAAGTGACGCTCCACCAGAACACGTGACGCTCCACAACTTCCCTTGACGCTCCACCACAACACGTGACGATCACCACAACACGACGACGCTCCACCACAACACGTGACACTCCACCACAATACGTGACGCTCCACCACAACACGTGACGCTCCTCTACAACACCTGACGCTCCACCACAACACGTGACGCTCCACCACAACACGTGATGCTCCACCACAACCCGTGATGCTCCACAACAACACGTGATGCTCCACCACAATACGTGACGCTCCACAACAAAACGTGATGCTCCACCACAACACGTGACGCTCAACCACAACACGTGACGCTCCTGTACAACACGTGACGCTCCACCACAACACGTGACGCTCCTCTACAACACGTGACGCTCCTCTACAACACGTGACGCTCCACCACAACACGTGATGCTCCACAACAACACGTGATGCTCCACCACAACACGTGACGCGCCACCACAACACGTGACGCTCCTCTACAACACCTGACGCTCCACTACAACACGTGACGCTCCACCACAATACGTGATGCTCCACAACAACACGTGATGCTCCACCACAACTCGTGACGCTCCACCACAACACGTGACGCTCCACCACAACAGGTGACGCTCCATTTCAACACGCGACGCTCCACCACAACACGTGACGCTCCACCACAACACGTGATGCTCCACCACAACCCGTGATGCTCCACAACAACACGTGATGCTCCACCACAACCCGTGACGCTCCACCACAACACGCGACTCTCCACCACAACACGTGATGCTCCACCACAACACGCGATGCTGCACAACAAAACGTGATGCTCCACCACAACACGTGACGCTCCACCACAACACGCGACGCTCCATCACAACACGTGACGCTCCACCACAATACGTGATGCTCCACAACAACACGTGACGCTCCACCACAACACGTGACGCGCCACCACAACACGTGACGCTCCTCTACAACACGTGACGCTCCACCACAACACGTGACGCTCCACTACAACACGTGACGCTCCACCACAACAAGTGACGCTCCACCACAACACGTTACGTTCCACCACAGCACGTGACGCTCCTCCACAACAAGTGACGCTCCACCACAACACATGACGCTCCACTACAACACGTGACGCCCAACCACAACACGTGACTCTCCACCACATCACGTGACGTTCCACCACAACACGTGACGCTCCTCTATAAAACGTGACGCTCCACCACAACAAGTGACGCTCCACCACAACACATGACGCTCCACTACAACACGTGACGCCCAACCACAACACGTGACTTTCCACCACATCACGTGACGTTCCACCACAACACGTGACGCTCCTCTATAAAACGTGACGCTCCACCACAACACGTGACGCTCTACCATAACACGTGAAGCTCCTCTACAACACGTGACGCTCAACCACAACACGTGAAGCTCCTCTACATCACGTGACGCTCCACCACAACACGTGACGCTCCACCACAACACATGACGCTCCACCACAACACGTGACGCTCCAGAACAATACGTGACGCTCCACCACAACACGTGACGCTCCACCACAACACGAGACGCTCCACCACAACACGTGACGCTCTACCACAACACGTGACGCTCCACTACAACACGTGACGCTCCACCACAACACGTGACGCTCCACCACAACACGTGATGCTGCACCACAACACGTGACGTCCTCCACAGCACGTGACGCTCCTCTACAACAAGTGACGCTCCACCAGAACACGTGACGCTCCACAACAACCCTTGACGCTCCACCACAACACGTGACGATCACCACAACACGTGACGCTCCTCTACAACACGTGACGCTCCACCACAACACGTTATGCTCCACAACAACACGTGAAGCTCCACCTCAACACGTGACGCTCCTCCACAACACGTGACGCTCCACCACAACACGTGACGCTCCTCTACAACACCTGACGCTCCACCACAACACGTGACGCTCCACCACAATACGTGATGCTCCACAACAACACGTGATGCTCCACCACAACACGTGACGCTCCACTACAACACGTGACGCTCCACCACAACAAGTGGCGCTCCACCACAACACGTTACGTTCCACCACAGCACGTGACGCTCCTCCACAACAAGTGACGCTCCACCACAACACATGACGCTCCACTACAACACAAGACGCCCAACCACAACACGTGACTCTCCACCACATCACGTGACGTTCCACCACAACACGTGACTCTCCTCTATAAAACGTGACGCTCCACCACAACAAGTGACGCTCCACCACAACACGTTACGTTCCACCACAGCACGTGACGCTCCTCCACATCAAGTGACGCTCCACCACAACACATGACGCTCCACTACAACACGTGACGCCCAACCACAACACGTGACTCTCCACCACATCACGTGACGTTCCACCACAACACGTGACGCTCCTCTATAAAACGTGACGCTCCACCACAACACGTGACGCTCTACCATAACACGTGAAGCTCCTCTACAACACGTGACGCTCAACCACAACACGTGAAGCTCCTCTACATCACGTGACGCTCCACCACAACACGTGACGCTCCACACCAACACATGACGCTCCACCACAACACGTGACGCTCCAGAACAATACGTGACGCTCCACCACAACACGTGACGCTCCACCACAACACGTGACGCTCCAACACAATACGTGACGCTCCACCACAACACGTGACGCTCCAACACAATACGTGACGCTCCACCACAACACGTGACGCTCCACCACAACACGTGACACTCCACCACAATACGTGACGCTCCACCACAACACGTGACGCTCCACCACAACACGTGACGCTCAACCAAAACACGTAACGCTCCACCACAACACGTGACGCTCTACCACAACACGTGACGCTCCACCACAACAAGTGACGCTCCACCACAACACGTGACGCTCCACCACAACACGTGACGCTCTACCACAACACGTGACGCTCCACTACAACACGTGACGCTCCACCACAACACGTGACGCTCCACCAGAACACGTGATGCTGCACCACAACACGTGACGTCCTCCACAGCACGTGACGCTCCTCTACAACAAGTGACGCTCCACCAGAACACGTGACGCTCCACAACAACCCTTGACGCTCCACCACAACACGTGACGATCACCACAACACGTGACGCTCCTCTACAACACGTGACGCTCCACCACAACACGTTATGCTCCACAACAACACGTGAAGCTCCACCTCAACACGTGACGCTCCTCCACAACACGTGACGCTCCACCACAACACGTGACGCTCCACCACAACACGTGACGTTCCACCACAACACGTGACGCTCCACCACAAAACGTGACGCTCCACCACAACACGTGACGCTCCCACGCAACACGTGACGCTCCACCACAACAGGTGACGCTCCACCACAACACGCGATGCTCCCCCACAATACGTGACGCTCCACCACAACACGTGACGCTCCACCACAACACGTGATGCTCCACCACAACACGTGACGTTCCACCACAACACGTGACGTTCCACCACAACACGTGACGCTCCACCACAACACGTGACGCTCCACTACAACACGTGACGCTCCACCACAACACGTGACGCTCCTCCACAACACGTGACGCTCCACCACAACACGTGACGTTCCATCACAGCACGTGACGCTCCTCCACAACACGTGACGCTCCACCACAACACGTGACGCTCCACTACAACACGTGACGTTCCACCACAACACGTGACGCTCCACCACAACACGTGACGCTCCACCACAACACGTGACGCTCCAATACAACACGTGATGCTCCACCACAACACGTGACGCTCCACCACAACACGTGACGCTCCACCACAACACGTGATGCTCCACCACAACACGTGACGCTCCACTACAACACGTGACGCTCCACCACAAGTGACGTTCCACCACAACACGTGACGCTCCACCACAACACGTGACGCTCCACCACAACACGTGACGCTCCACCAGAACACGTGACGCTCCACCACAACACGTGACGCTCCACCAGAACACGTGACGCTCCACCACAACACGTGACGCTCCACCAGAACACGTGACGCTCCACCACAACACGTGACGCTCCACCACAACACGTGACGCTCCACCACAACACGTGACGCTCCACTACAACACGTGACGCTCCACCACAAGTGACGTTCCACCACAACACGTGACGCTCCACCACAACACGTGACCCTCCACCACAACACGTGATGCTCCACCACACCACGTGACGCTCCACTACAACACGTGACGCTCCACCACAACACGTGACGCTCCACCACAACACGTGACGCTCCACCACAACACGTGACGCTCCACCACATCACCACCAATATACTGGAGATGACACTGCTGCCCGCGGCCTCTCAAGCTATTACGCCTCAAAAAAAAAAATGTTCAAAATTGCACGAACCTAACCTCACCAAGTACCCACGAACAGAAAACGTGACAGCTCGCCATTTTTGCCAGTCGCAATGATTTATAGTACAAAATATTTTGACCGTTGTGGATTCACACATCAAAATATGATGTTCGAGAGTACAGGAATGATCCTATTTCATGTGATCTCATCAGCGTCCTGTGTGCTGGATGGTGAGATGGTGATAGGTCTCGGTCTTTGTTTACTCAAGTTCCGGGAGAGGTGTCTTGTGTCTTCTTCTATCGCAGGTATTGTATTCAGTTCAGTGTCTGGAAGAGCCTTCAGAGCCTAGCAATTGGTCCGGCCCCAATTTGATACTTATCTGTCAACGTTAGCTCTCCACTTTCCCTGGTAAACCTCGACACCTGATAGTTTATTATTTGATATCATGTGTGGCGGTTGCTCATGTCCTCTTCGTTTGTGTGCGTGTGGGGGGGGGGGGGGGAGTGTGTGTGTGTACTTACCTATTTATGTTTGCGGGGGTTGAACTCTGGCCCTTTGGTTTCGTCTCTCAACTGTCAATCAACTTTTATACAAATTTTTGAGCCTACTGGACTCTGTCATCTCTACAGTTGAAACTTGTATGGAGTCAGCCTCCACCACATCACTGCTTAATGCATTTCATTTGTTAACTACTGACACTGAAAAAGTCTTTCTAATATCTGTGGCTCATTTAGATACTAAGTTTCCACCTGTGTCCTCTTGTTCGTGTTCCAGCCGTGCTAAAGAGGTTGACTTTGTTCACCCTGTCAATTCTTCTGAGAATTTTGTAGGTGGTTATCATGTCTCCCCATACTCTTCTGTCTTCCAGGGATATGAGGTTCCCTTAGCCTTTCCTTGTAGCTCATACCTTTCAGTTCCGGGACTATTCTGGTGGCATACCTCAGAATCTTCTATAACTTTGTCTTGTGTTTAACTAAGTATGGACTCTGGGCTGGAGCTGCATACTCCAGGATTGGTCTGACATATCAATATCAGTATACAAGGTCCTGAACGATTCGTTACACAAGTTTCTAGAGGCAGTTCTTATTTTGGCCAATCTAGCATATGGCGCTGATGGTATCCTTTTGATGTGGGCTTCTGGGGACAGGTTCGGTGTGTGTGTGTGTGTGTGTGTGTGTGTGTGTGTGTGTGTGTGTATACTCACCTAGTTGTGTTTGCCGGGGTTGAGCTCTGTCCGCCTCTCAACCGTAAATCAACAGGTGTACAGATTTCTGAGCCAATTGGGCTCTATCATATCTACACTTGAAACTGTGTATGGAGTCAGCCTCCACCACATCACTTCCTAATGCATTCCATTTGTCAAACACTCTGACACTAAAAAAGTTCTTTCTAATATCTCTGTGGCTCATTTGGGCACTCAGTTTCCACCTGTGTCCCCTTGTGTTAAATAGACTGTCTTTATCTACCCTATCAATTCCTTTCAGAATCTTGAATATGGTGATCATGTCCCCCCTAACTCTTCTGGCTTCCAGCGAAGTGAGGTTTAATTCCCGTAGTCTCTCCTCGTAGCTCATACCTCTCAGCTCGGGTACTAGTCTGGTGGCCAACCTTTGAACCATTTCCAGTTTAGTCTTATCCTTGACTAGATATGGACTCCATGCTGGGGCTGCATACTCCAGGATTGACCTGACATGTGGTATACAAAGTTCTGAATGATTCTTTACACAAGTTTCTGAATGCTGTTCGCATGTTGGCCAGCCTGGCATATGCCGCTGTTGTTATCCTCTTGATATGTGCTGCAGGAGACAGGTCTGGCATGATATCAACCAGAAGAATTTCCTCTCCCAGATGATACCTTGTATCTGGCCTCCTGCTCCCTACACCTATCTTCATTACATTACATTTGGTTGGGTTAAACTCTAACAACCATTTGTTCGACCATTCCTTCAGCTTGTCTAGGTCTGCTTGAAGCCTCAAACAGTCCTCTTCTGTCTTAATCCTTCTCATAATTTATGCATCGTCCGCAAACATTGAGAGAAATGAATCGATACCCTCCGGGAGATCATTTACATATATCAGAAACCAGATAGGACCGAGTACAGAGCCCTGTGGGACTCCACTGGTGACTTCACGCCAGTCGGAGGTCTCACCTCTCATCGTAACTCTCTTCTTCCTATTGCTTAGGTTCTCCCTTATCCACTGGAGCACCTTACCAGCTACACCTGCCTGTCTCTCCAGCTTATGTACCAGCCTCTTATGCGGTACTGTGTCAAAGGCCTTCCGACAATCCAAGAAAATGCAGTCCACCCAGCCCTCTCTTTCTTGCTTAATCTTTGTCATTTGGTCATAGAATTCTATTAAGCCAGTCAGGCAAGATTTACCCTCCCTGAACCCATGCTGGCGATTTGTCACGAAGTCCCTTCTCTCCAGATGTGCTACCAGGTTTTTTTTCACGATCTTCTCCATCACCTTGCATGGTATACAAGTCAAGGACACTGGCCTGTAGTTCAGTGCCTCTTGCCTGTCGCCCTTTTTGTATATTGGGACCACATTTGCCGTCTTCCATATTTCTGGTAGGTCTCCTGTCTCCAGTGACTTACTATACACTATGGAGAGTGGCAAGAAAAGTGCCTCTGCACACTCTTTCAGTACCCATAGTGAGATCCCGTCTGGACCAACGACCCTTTTAATTAACATCCAGATCCAGCAGGTGTTTCATGACCTCCTCTCTCGTAATTTCGAACTCTTCCAAGGCCACCTGGTTTACCTCCCTCTCTCCTAGCACAGTGGCCTCACCTTGTTCTATTGTGAAGACCTCCTGGAACCTCTTGTGGAGTTCTTCACACACCTCTTTGTCATTCTCTGTATACCTGTCCTCGCCTGTTCTAAGTTTCAATACCTGTTCTTTCACTGTTGTTTTCCTTCTGATGTGACTGTGGAGTAGCTTTGATTCGGTCTTGGCTTTGTTTGCTATATAATTGTCAAAACTTTTCTCTGCTTCTCTTCTCACCCTGACGCACTCATTCCTGATTCTCTGGTATCTCTCTCTCTCCTTTCTGGTGTTCTGTTATTCCGAAAGTTCCTCCACGGCCTTTTGTTCAGTTTCTTCGCTTCCATACATGCCCTATTATACCATGGATTCTTCAGTTGGTTTTCGGATTTTTCCCTTTGAACCGGGATGAACCTGTTTATTGCCTCCTGACACTTTTGGGTAACATAGTCCATCATACCTTGTAAAGACTTATCTCTGAGGTCTGTGTCCTAAGGTATTTCCCTTAGGAAACTTCTCATCTGTTCATAATTCCCCCTTCGGTTTGCCAGCCTTTTGATTCCTAGTTCTTTTTGGGGGGAGATAATTCCTAGCTCTACCAGGTACTCAAAGTTCAATACACTGTGATCACTCATTCCCAAGGGCGCTTCCATCTTAACTTCCCTTAAATCCCACTCATTTAGGGTAAATATCAAATCAAGCATTGCTGGTTCATCTTCTCCTCTCATTCTTGTTGGTTCCTTGATGTGATAGCTTAGAAAGTTTCTTGTTGCCACGTCCAGCAGCTTAGCTCTCCATGTTTCTTGTCCTCCATGCGGGTCTCTGTTCTCCCAATCTATCTTCCCATGGTTGAAGTCTCTCATAATTAGTAGTCTAGATCCATTCCTGCTAGCGACAGAAGCTGCTATTTCTATAATGTTAATGGTGGCCATGTTGTTTCTATCATATTCCTGTCTGGGTCTTTTGTCATTTGGAGGTGGATTATATATGACTACGACTATATTTTTTTCCCTCCAGTTGTTATGGTACCTGCTATGTAATCACTGAAACCTTCACAGCCCTGAATAACCATCTCCTCAAAATCTCAGCCTTTTCTTACCAGCAGAGCTACACCACCCCCACCTCTTCCTTTGCTCTCTTTCCTCATAACATAATAGTCCTGTGGGAACACTTCGTTTGTTATTGTTCTCGTTAACTTTGTTTCTGTGATGGCTATTATGTCTGGGTTTTCCTCTAGTACCCGTTCTCCAAGCTCATTTGCTTTATTTGTAATTCCATCTATGTTAGTGTACATTGCTTTGAGTCTCACTTTCTTCTGTTCCTTCTCAAATCGCCTCCTTGGTGAGTATACTGCTGGTGGGGGAAGGTCCTCACATGGACCTGTGAGGACCTGTGAGGTGGATAACAGGGTCTCAGAGGATACTGGGATGAGGGGCGGGGGGTCCAGTGAAGGGGGAGGGACATGGAGGGTATGGGGTGAAAGGGGAGGGAGGACAGGAAGGAAAGGGGGGAGGGGACTTGGCAGGAGGAGGGGAGGGGAAGAAGGGTGGGGATTGGGTGTGGGGGGGGGGAGGAAGATTTGGCTGAACATTTGAGTGAGGGCAGGGAGGGTTTGGGGTAGGGGGGTTTTCTATGCAGAGGAGGGTGGCGGGGTTGTCCTCCCCTCTGGTGTTACTGGGTAGCTGGCTGTGGGTTTTCCCCCTTGCCTCTGGGGGTGTTGTGTTGGGAGCTGTGACTTCCTGGTTTTCCCCTCTCGCCCTGCGCCTCTTCCTTGCTTCTGCCGCCACGGCTCTCTCCTCCCTCATCATGTCTCCCTGGAGGAATACATTTTTGAACTCTCCCACATTTTTCAGGGAGCTCTTCCTTGATAGAATCTTCTCCTTTGTGCTCTCGTTTGCAAACACTATCTTTATCACTCGGTCTCGGTCTTTTTTGTACCATCCTAGCCTGAAAAACTTCTCAATGCTATGCTCAGCCACTTCAATGTCTAATGCCTTCAGTACTTCATTCACTCACTGCCGCTTTGTCCTTGTCATTCCACTCTGTCCTATTGGAGCCTTCCTGCTCTTTAATACCCACAGCAACCACTGATCTGTTCCTTTCCAGCAGTTGGCTTGTGGAGCGTGCCGCCTCCTGTGAGGTGGCTGCTTTCATGGCCACCTCCATCACTGCAGACATTACTTCAGAGTTATTTTTTTTAGCATTTCTGAAAATATTGCTTTAATTGTGGCATTCTTCCACAAAACTATTACCACCTTCTCCCTGGATGATTTTCTGAGTCTCAGCCTCGATACCATTCTCTTTGAGGGCTCTAATCTCTTTCTTTGCTGCTGTCAGCTCTCTTTTCAGGTGGCTTATTTCGTTCTTCATTTCTTGCATCATTTCTTGCATCTCACTCTTGATGTCCTCCAGAAACTGGGCCAACATTTCCTTCATTCCGTCACCTAGACTTTTCTCTGTTCCCCTGGTACCTCTGGTGGTCATGCTTGCCACTGTTCCTATAGTTGTGCTGTAATAGGATTTGTCGGGAGGGCAGAGCGGGATGGGGGAGGGAGACAGAGAGAGAGAGAGAGAGAGAGAGAGAGAGAGAGAGAGAGAGAGAGAGAGAGAGAGAGAGAGAGAGAGAGAGAGAGAGAGAGAGAGAGAGAGAGAGAGAGAGAGAGAGAGTGGGAGAGAGATAGAGAGTAGGAGAGAGAGAGAGAGAGAGTGGGAGAGAGAGAGTGGAAGAGGGAGAGGGAGGGAGAGAGCGGGGAGGGGGAGAGTGTGTGTATGTGGGATGCAGGGGACTGGGGGGTGGGGGGTGGAGATGGTGACCAGGTCATTTCAGGTCAGATGGGGGGGGGGTAAGAGGAGGGGTGGAGTATAGTAAGGTCCAATCCCTTAGCATTTTTTAGCATTTCTGAAAATATTGCTTTAATTGTGGCATTCTTCCAAAAAACTATTACCACCTTCTCCCTGGATGATTTTCTGAGTCTCAGCCTCGATACCATTCTCTTTGAGGGCTCTAATCTCTTTCTTTGCTGCTGTCAGCTCTCTTTTCAGGTGGCTTATTTCGTTCTTCATTTCTTGCATCATTTCTTGCATCTCACTCTTGATGTCCTCCAGAAACTGGGCCAACATTTCCTTCATTCCGTCACCTAGACTTTTCTCTGTTCCCTTGGTACCTCTGGTGGTCATGCTTACCACTGTTCCTATAGTTGTGCTGTAATAGGATTTGTCGGGAGGGCAGAGCGGGATGGGGGAGGGAGACAGAGAGAGAGAGAGAGAGAGAGAGAGAGAGAGAGAGAGAGAGAGAGAGAGAGAGAGAGAGAGAGAGAGAGAGAGAGAGAGAGAGAGAGAGAGAGAGAGAGAGAGAGTGGGAGAGAGATAGAGAGTAGGAGAGAGAGAGAGAGAGAGTGGGAGAGAGAGTGGAAGATGGAGAGGGAGGGAGAGAGCGGGGAGGGGGAGAGTGTGTGTATGTGGGATGCAGGGGACTGGGGGGTGGGGGGTGGAGATGGTGACCAGGTCATTTCAGGTCAGATGGGGGGGGGGGGGGTAAGAGGAGGGGTGGAGTATAGTAAGGTCCAATCCCCTGTTCATAGAAGGTGTTAATCCTTTTCCCCCTGACTGAACGTTTGTGTGAGAGTGTGCGTGTGTGTGTGTGTGTGTTTTTGCGTGTGCACATGCATACGTACATGGGCGTGCATGCGTGTGCGTGCGTGCATGTGTCACGAGTTCCCATAAGCGTTAACCTCTACCTAAAATGAGCCACTTTGAGATTTTTAAATATATATGATATCCTGAACAAGGATTTGATATTTTACCTCAATCTGTACACCTGATTAATTGACCAGAGAGGGGGTACATACCAGTCTGCCTCCCGCTCACACAACCAGATGAGTAATGACGATGTACGGATGATGATGGTGATCCGTCATTGTCTCCCACTAGGTGATTCACTAAGTGCTAGTAGATTGATGATGGCGGTTCTTCTCAGTCTACACAAAGCTCTGGAGTCAGTCACTGAATCGTTGTGTTACAGTTCACTAATTTATTGTACCACTGATCACAGTCACCACCCAACAAACACAATCAGGCAGTTCCACGGCGGGTCGTCCCACCTGGTCGTCAGGTCAGGTCACTCCAACAGTTCTCCACACTGTATATGCACCGGTGATGCCACTAGCTCCACTTTGGTTTCTTCGCACTATCCCTAGCGATATGACTATGCTATGTAGCACCCTGTTAGCAACACACTGCGAGAGGCCAAATACTATGATCTAGCCTCTATACTCCTTGAATGTCCCGAGAAATTTACGAATTTCCGCTGACCTCACTAATCGTGTGTGTCTCCAACCGGCGGCGGTGTGTGTGTGTGTGTGTGTGTGTGTATTTACTAGTTGTGTTTACTAGTTGTGTTTTGCGGGGGTTGAGCTTTGCTCTTTCGGCCCGCCTCTCAACACTCAATCAACTGTTTACTAACTACCTTTTTTTTTTTTTTTTTCTTTTTTTTCCAACACCACACACACCCCAGGAAGCAGCCCGTGACAGCTGACTAACTCCCAGGTACCTATTTACTGCTAGGTAACAGGGGCACTTAGGGTGAAAGAAACTTTGCCCATTTGTTTCTGCCTCGTGCGGGAATCGAACCCGCGCCACAGAATTACGAGTCCTGCGCGCTATCCACCAGGCTACGAGGCCCCTGTGTGTGTGTGTGTGTGTGTGTGTGTGTGTGTGTGTGTGTGTGTGTGTGTGTGTGTGTGTGTGTGTGTGTGTGTGTGTGTGTACTCACCTATTTGTGCTTGCGGGGGTTGAGCTTTGGCTCTTTGGTCCCGCCTCTCAACTGTCAATCAACTGGTGTACAGATTCCTGAGTCTACTGGGCTCTATCATATCTACATTTAAAACTGTGTATGGAGTCAGCCTCCACCACATCACTGCCTAATGCATTCCATCCGTTAACTAGTCTGACACTAAAAAAGTTCCTTCTAACGTCTCTGTGGCTCATGTGAGTACTCAGTTTCCACCTGTGTCCCCTTGTTCGCGTCCCACCAGTGTTGAATAGTTTATCCTTGTTTACCCGGTCGATTCCTCTGAGGATTTTGTAGGTTGTGATCATGTCTCCCCTTACTCTTCTGTCTTCCAGTGTCGTAAGGTGCATTTCCCGCAGCCTTTCCTCGTAACTCATGCCTCTTAGTTCTGGGACTAGTCTAGTGGCATACCTTTGGACTTTTTCCAGCTTCGTCTTGTGCTTGACAAGGTACGGGCTCCATGCTGGGGCCGCATACTCCAGGATTGGTCTTACATATGTGGTGTACAAGATTCTGAATGATTCCTTACACAGGTTCCTGAACGCTGTTCTGATGTTAGCCAGCCTCGCATATGCCACAGACGTTATTCTTTTTATGTGGACTTCAGGAGACAGGTTTGGTGTGATATCAACTCCTAGATCTTTCTCTCTGTTCGTTTCATTAAGTACTTCATCTCCTAATCTGTATCCTGTGTTTGGCTTCCTATTTCCACCACCTAGTTTCATTACCTTGCATTTACTCGAGTTGAACTTCAACAGCCATTTGTTGGACCATTCACTCAGTCTGTCTAGGTCATCTTGTAGCCTCCTACTATCGTAATCAGTTTCAATCCTCCTCATAATTTTTGCATCATCGGCAAACATTGAGAGAAACGATTCTATACCCTCTGGAAGATCATTTACATATATCAGAAACAGTATAGGTCCAAGGACTGACCCCTGCGGTGCTCCACTCGTAACGTCTCGCCAATCTGAGACCTCACCCCTCACACTGACTCGTTGTCTCCTGTTACTTAGGTACTCCTGTATCCAACGGAGTACCTTCCCTTTCACTCCAGCCTGCATCTCCAGTTTTTTCACTAGCCTCTTGTGTGGCACTGTGTCAAAGGCTTTCTGACAATCCAAAAATATGCAGTCTGCCCACCCTTCTCTTTCTGGCCTTATTTTTGTTGCCTGGTCGTAGAATTCAAGTAACCCTGTGAGGCAGGACCTGCCATCCCTGAATCCATGTTGATGCTGTGTTACAAAGTTCTTTCGCTCCAGATGTTCCACTAGCTTTCTTCGCACAATCTTCTCCATCAACTTGCATGGTATGCAGGTTAGGGACACTGGTCTGTAATTCAGTGCCTCCTGTCTATCCCCTTTCTTGTATATCGGGACTACGTTAGCTGCTTTCCAAATTTCTGGCAGTTCCCCTGTTGCCAGTGATTTGTTATACACCATGGAGAGTGGGAGGCACAGTTTCTTCTGCTCCTTCCTTTAGTATCCAAGGGGAGATTCCATCTGGACCTATAGCCTTTGTCACATCCAATTCTAGTAAACACTTCCTTACTTCCCCACTGGTAATCTCAAACTCTTCCAGTGGTTCCTGGTTAGCTATTCCCTCTCTTATCTCTGGGATTTCTCCTTGCTCCAAGGTGAAGACCTCCTGGAATTTCTTATTCAGTTCCTCACACACTTCCTTGTCGTTTGTAGTGAATCCTTCTGCCCCTAACCTTAATTTCATAACCTGTTCCTTTACTGTTGTTTTTCTCCTGATGTGGCTATGCAGCAATTTAGGCTGAGTCTTTGCCTTGCTTGCGATGTCATTTTCGTATTGTCTTTCTGCCTCTCTTCTCATCCTAACATATTCATTCCTGGCATTCTGGTATCTTTCTCTGCTCTCCAGTGTCCTGTTATTCCTATAGTTTCTCCATGCCCTTTTACTTTGCTGCTTAGCTAGCCTACATCTCTGATTAAACCATGGGTTTCTCATCTTCATTTCACTGTTTTCCTTTTGGACTGGGACAAACTTGTTTGCTGCATCCTTGCATTTTTGCGTGATGTATTCCATCATATCTTGGGCCGTCTTTTCCCTGAGCT
>NC_091156.1:38468418-38480918 GCF_040958095.1 Procambarus clarkii | reverse complement strand
TTCCTATATCTTGCTTTCTCTATGGAAAGAAAATATTTTCTCCCATTTTATCCAAGTTTCACGAGGGATGGTGAGAGAGCCGCTCTGGTTCCTTCATCCATGTAGACGCTGAGAACTGAGTCACGTGTCAATAATGTGCAAGCTGGCGGTGCCTGCAGGAAGCACCAAGCCACAAATTAGACGCGCAGGAAATTCTATTTATGTATGGTCAGTAAAAGATGCGATAGATTAAGGAATTTTTTGCAAGGCAAGGAGAACCTGGTTTGATGTACGTACTTGCGGATTAAATACAATATTTTGTATAATTATTCTAAGTAAAATATTCCATAACAATAATAATAATAATCTTTATGTATTTATTATTATTATTATTATCATCATCATCATTATTGTAATAATAATATTATTGTGAAACTTTGCAAAACTCTCATGCTTTAATGAAGGCGAAGAAAGGATTCATTACATATGTACAAATATTATTAAATTAAAGCAAATCTTCCGAAGTACCAACATTCTATATCATGGTACTGTAAACAACGTTTACTGTTTACACCACCTTGATAGAGGATGTAAGGTGATATAAAAACTCGGTTTAATAATACATTTACACATGTGATGTCTATTCTTCATTATTATTATTATTATTATTATTATTATTATTATTATTATTATTATTATGAAAGTGAAGGAAAGACCCAATTTATGTTTAAGTGCAATAATATAAAGTGAATTTAATTAAATATATTGGTTTTTATTACACTTATTGGGTCTTTCTTTCACCTTCCTTCAACCACTCAGGCATTGTAGTAAGTTTCTCCATTATTATTATTATTATTATTATTATTATTATTATTATTATTATTATTATTATTATTATTATTATTATTATTATTATCAGGGACTTGAAGCGTATCTATACGAAGCATATGGAATTTCTGAATTTTATTGAATACCCACAGACTGCGACATAGTTTCTGTTTTAAAAAGTCAACATGTATGGTATAGGGTCTCGTACTCTACCTTTGCCTCTAACAACTTAAGGTTGTTGTTAAGGTTTGTTGTTGTTGACAACTTAAGGTTGTTGTTGTTGTTGTTGTAGCCTGATAACTGGTACTACAAATAAATGGTTTGTACTTCTTGATAGATTTGATTTTGAAGCTGTAGAATATTATACATTATATTATGTATAATTATTAATATAATTATACATTATATTATGTATAATTATATAATATATGTATATATTATATTATTTACATCCCATATATATATGGGATGTAAACAGGGACAAGGGGCAGTGGACCAACAGTGAATGGGGAACAACCTCCTAGAAACAAGTGCAATTTCCAATAGTAGATAGACTAACCCCAGAGGCACACACAAATAGACGTACTCTTTACTGCCCAACCTAAAACTTCTCTTCAAAAGACTCAATAAGACAGTGCTCAGATCATTCCGCATGTGTGGAAGCAATTAGCACTGCCTTGTAGTGAATCTTCCAGCCTTAGAAGCACATTTGGAATCTTTGAGAGATCTAAAGATTTGGTTCGTGGCCCTTACCAAAGCTCCTTTGGAAATGTTCATAATAAACACCAATATAACAAAAGACATCAGTGAAAGTGAAAGACTCCGACGAACTACAATGATGTGAGAAAATGATTCTCTGAGTCATTCCTAACATCTTGGAATCTCTCTGAAGTGTTTCCATGAACATGTGATCATATTTGTGTAACCTGTGTCTATGTCTATAAATGAGTCCAACAAAGCCTTGAAAACTAAACTAAAATTAGGATTCAACACCTTAAATACCGCTGTGATCCTTGTCGTAAACCACTCGACAGTGGTGTTGTGTGACTCCGTCCAGCTGTTCACTGTAAGACTCCCGGATGGTCATCGTACTGAACTAGTGTTTAGCTTTCAGTGTTAAAGTCATAAACAGTCACGTGCGAATCTCTTCCGAGCGCGCTAATGACCTTTAAGTCATAGAGTTTCCCTCCCGTGTAAAGAGGATTTATTAGCTGGAAACACATTTTTATTGCAATTGTTTTCTAGAATTATAAAATGGTGGTAATGTGCTAACCAAAACCACACACTAGAAAGTGAAGGGACGACGACGTTTTGGTCCGTCCTGGACCCTTCTCATTACAGCAAACATCTTCCCACATGTCTACTTCCCATCAAACATCCTCCCCATCTTCCACCTGTACAACCCTCAACTGCCCCTTCCCGCACCCTCACTATATACCCGCAACCTGTCCTCTTAAAAAGAACGTCGCTGTTGGCCGTTTGCCCGTATGGCCGAATATGGATGTAATTTGAAAATGAAAAAAAATGAATATAAATTTGGGATTTTTTTTTCAATAACAGTAAGTTAAGGGTCCTCTGGTAGGTTAGGTGGGCAGGAAATTGTCATAAAGTTCCAAAACGTTATGAAAAACGTTAATGGAAAGAATCCTCTTCTAAGCTTGCCGAGTAAGCCGGACGACTCAAACAGAAAACGGAACGGTACGTCACTTTTGTGAGTCGATTTCATTTCAAATTACGTCTAAATTTGGCCATAGCGCGCATAGGAGCGAAAAGTGCCGTTATTTTTAAGAGAACAGGTTGCTACCCGAACAACCTTCCCCCACCCATGTTGGTCTACATACATTCCTCGTCTCCTTCCTTCCTGCCCACACATGGTCATTCCCTGGGTCTTCTCTCCCTACCCATGCATGCTCTTCACCCATTTCCTCTCTTTTCCTCCCATTTCCCCCATTTCCTCTTGCCCACATCCTCCTCTGTCCAATCAATGTAACCAAAAGGTTGTGCCCACAATGTAAATCTGTTATATGTACATGTATTTTGAAAATAAATTTCAGAATTTATTATTTTAAATGATTATGACATCTATGGACTCTGGGCTGAATATTTCACATCACAAAAGTTCATGGAGGAGGGTCATTGGCGTCGTGGCCTTCTTCAGGGGGGTTGTTAAAGCCACTAAGTCTCCTATCACACCATTACTTCTGCAAAATTTAGTGAGGCTAGCCTGAAGCATCGGACCTCCAAACACACATACAGGCAGACAAATATTTCCTGTTTTTAGATGAAGGGATTATGAAAGGCTGAAATGTGTATGCAAATAATTAAAAATACTATGCTCTCCTTTTTTTAACATGGGAAATGTTCTGTGCGACCTGCCATGGACGTGTTTGTGATCACTCATACATACACGTGAGTGAAGACGCACTTCCCCTCAAGCGTCGGGAAAATATAGCTGACATCATCTGAGTGACCTCCTAGCGTGACCTCAAACTTGCACAGAGCCAAAGTTCCCGTCTCCAAGTTTGGTCATTACGGCTGTGAGTGGGTCGTTGTATGAGAGTATATCCTTTATTGAGGCCATGGTCCGGCTGGCTGCGGGCTGTGTCCTGCACACCCACCATATACAACAACAGTGATCACGGATGTTACAACTTGCGGAGAAGCGACGAAGAGAAGGTATGATGAAGCACTGTAATATTGTAATAGTATTAGGCTGTGATGCTGACGTTATTACTGCAACAGAAAGATATGTTAATGGAGCATCACAGAAACTCCGAGATATCCCAACAACATGTTAGGGGGATTCATTAATATTATTAGTATGCCAAAAAGAGGACAGTCACACATGACAACAGAACCAATTGTGTTTCAGTCCTTTCTGATAAGTGTCCATCAAGGAATAAAGTCTCATCATATTCCTGTACATCTCTGTTATTACAGATGATTGCATATTTTCTACAGAGTTGCTGCTACTTTTGGCCTTCATTAGTGTTTATGTGCTTCACTCACAGACTTATAACTAATGCGAACTTCAGACTGCAGTCACTTCTCTCCAACATTTGTAGCTGGTACACTGATCAACACAAAATTTTATTTAGTTGTATCTTTTATCAATATTGTTTACAACGCTTCGGGCGATATGAGAGACTTTAGCCTACTAATTTATAACTGACAATATAAATATAGCAGGTGATCAATTTCTTTTTGTATTAAAAATATCATATAGTGAAAAATTATTGTAATCATACAACTAAAAAAAATATAAAAAGTACATTTTAAAACAACTATAATTCAATACCGTATCACACTGTACCTCAGGTGGGGGAGAGCAACTACACACACGCGGTCACACTGTACCTCAGGTGGGGGAGAGCAACTACACACACGCGGTCACACTGTACCTCAGGTGGGGGAGAGCAACTACACACACGCGGTCACACTGTACCTCAGGTGGGGGAGAGCAACTACACACACGCGGTCACACTGTACCTCAGGTGGGGGAGAGCAACTACACACACGCGGTCACACTGTACCTCAGGTGGGGGAGAGCAACTACACACACGCGGTCACACTGTACCTCAGGTGGGGGAGAGCAACTACACACACGCGGTCACACTGTACCTCAGGTGGGGGAGAGCAACTACACACACGCGGTCACACTGTACCTCAGGTGGGGGAGAGCAACTACACACACGCGGTCACACTGTACCTCAGGTGGGGGAGAGCAACTACACACACGCGGTCACACTGTACCTCAGGTGGGGGAGAGCAACTACACACACGCGGTCAACCAGGGTTACACACGCCAGATCTACCATCATCTCCACCCTCGCGCTCACTAATGACACATAGCTAAGAGTTCAGTGTTGTTCATACAGCACACGACAGTGTTCAGTGTTGTTCATACAGCACACGACAGTGTTCAGTGTTGTTCATACAGCACACGACAGTGTTCAGTGTTGTTCATACAGCACACGACAGTGTTCAGTGTTGTTCATACAGCACACGACAGTGTTCAGTGTTGTTCATACAGCACACGACAGTGTTCAGTGTTGTTCATACAGCACACGACAGTGTTCAGTGTTGTTCATACAGCACACGACAGTGTTCAGTGTTGTTCATACAGCACACGACAGTGTTCAGTGTTGTTCATACAGCACACGACAGTGTTCAGTGTTGTTCATACAGCACACGACAGTGTTCAGTGTTGTTCATACAGCACACGACAGTGTTCAGTGTTGTTCATACAGCACACGACAGTGTTCAGTGTTGTTCATACAGCACACGACAGTGTTCAGTGTTGTTCATACAGCACACGACAGTGTTCAGTGTTGTTCATACAGCACACGACAGTGTTCAGTGTTGTTCATACAGCACACGACAGTGTTCAGTGTTGTTCATACAGCACACGACAGTGTTCAGTGTTGTTCATACAGCACACGACAGTGTTCAGTGTTGTTCATACAGCACACGACAGTGTTCAGTGTTGTTCATACAGCACACGACAGTGTTCAGTGTTGTTCATACAGCACACGACAGTGTTCAGTGTTGTTCATACAGCACACGACAGTGTTCAGTGTTGTTCATACAGCACACGACAGTGTTCAATGTTGTTCATACAGCACACGACAGTGTTCAGTGTTGTTCATACAGCACACGACAGTGTTCAGTGTTGTTCATACAGCACACGACAGTGTTCAGCGTTGTTGTTGTTCATACAGCACACGACAGTGTTCAGTATTGTTCATACAGCACACGACAGTGTTCAGTGTTGTTCATACAGCACACGGCAGTGTTCAGTGTTGTTCATACAGGATACGACAGTGTTCAGTGTTGTTCATACAGGACACGACAGTGTTCAGTGTTGTTCATACAGCACACGACAGTGTTCAGTGTTGTTCATACAGCACACGGCAGTGTTCAGTGTTGTTCATACAGCACACGACAGTGTTCAGTGTTGTTCATACAGCACACGACAGTGTTCAGTGTTGTTCATACAGCACACGACAGTGTTCAGTGTTGTTCATACAGCACACGACAGTGTTCAGTGTTGTTCATACAGGATACGACAGTGTTCAGTGTTGTTCATACAGGATACGACAGTGTTCAGTGTTGTTCATACAGGATACGACAGTGGTTCAGTGTTGTTCATACAGCACACGGCAGTGTTCAGTGTTGTTCATACAGCACACGACAGTGTTCAGTGTTGTTCATACAGGATACGACAGTGTTCAGTGTTGTTCATACAGCACACGGCAGTGTTCAGTGTTGTTCATACAGCACACGACAGTGTTCAGTGTTGTTCATACAGGATACGACAGTGTTCAGTGTTGTTCATACAGGATACGACAGTGTTCAGTGTTGTTCATACATAATGAGATGAAGCAAAATGGTGTTCATTCAGGATATAAGAAGGAGTTTAATGATATACAGTATACGAGGGAGATCAATGATGTTCAGATAGAATAAGACTAAGTTCAGCGCTGTTCACGCCAGATCCTTATCGTGACTCCTCCCCTGTGCTATATAATCGTAATGGCTTAACGCTTTCCCCCTGATAGTTCCCTTCCCTTCAACCAGGATAGGTGTACCAGGAGGCCAGCACCTCCACGACGAGCCCCTGTGACATGTAACAATGTCATGCCGTCATGTCAGTGCTTGACGGATAAACACGACAGCCAGCAATAGACACCGGTCAAATGGACCTGGCAAAATATAGCCCCCATACGAAATAATGGTATTTGCTTTATCCTCAATACTAATGGTAATATTTACCGCTTGTTATGTATGCGACAGTGATTGGTCCATATTGTGTGTACATTACGCCGTGTTGCTTATATCTAATCGGCAATTATTTCGCACAGCGAAATTTGACAAGGAATGGCCTATTGCTCACCGGCTGGTGACATGTTGAATCTATCTATAAATTTAGAAATCTTTATTGCTTAGTTCTATGGAATATTTCTCAGTGAGCGGCGATATAACGAGACAGGCAAACAACCAGGTAAACATAAATGAATGGATGGGGATATATTTATTTAACAACAATGAACATTTTTACTATTCACTTCAACTGTTCCGAGGTAAACCAAGTACCACTGCCAATATTTGTATAATAAATAACATCTAGTTTAATTCATTTATTATGCACCCCCATACCCATCTTGTGGACGGTAGCGGAAAGGGTTACAGAGCCACATAATGGGCTCAAGGACTGAACCCCACAATTCATTTAGCTTAGCAAGCTACAATCTTGTTGACCTAGTTACAAAATTCAATACACTTCGTCACACAATGGGCTCGAGACCGACCACAAGTTAACCCATTCTCGCACTTGCTTACAGTCAATATTGGCTCATTGAATAAGTGCATATGTGACATACTAATTGATTGTAAATATTTTTGTTTACCTTGAAAAACTTCATAGAAAACACCGACCTCACCTAGCCTCCTTAGTATGTTAAGATAAGCATCTTATTGCTTCATAATTACTATTATTACTTAACCTATACCGTTGATAGGTTAAGTAATAATTATAAATAAGAAGCCATAAGATGCTTGTCTTAACATACTAAGAAATTTAGGTGAGGTCGGTGTTTTCTATGAAGCTTTTCAAAGGTAAACTAAAATATTCACAATCAATTAGTATGTCACATATGCACCTACTAAATAAGCCAATATTGACTATAAGCTAGTGCGATATCGGGTTGCACAAGTACAGTTTCTAAATTATGCCACTGACATATGTGGAGAGCTAGTGTCACAACTGATATGCTTGTCCTGCACGCCGTCCCCTATCCAGTGGGCAGCGGTGGATAGGTTACATTCACGTAGATACTACAAACAGCAAACAGGAACTTCTTTTCGAAATTTTACAGAATTTTTTTTACAAGAACTTCTTTTCGACGGCTCATAAAACGGAGATAAAGGGTCCTGAAAGCTATTGTTGATAAGAACGTCATCCCTACAGACAAAAATCAGAAAATGAAATTGAAAATTTATAATAAAACCAAAGAAACACGGCAAATCTACTCATGAAAAACTCCCCAGACACTAAGCAGAACGCTTTGAAGGAGACCATCGTCGTCTATGCCATTAAATGCCCACTTGCGGACTGTAAGCCCCAAAGAACTTAGTATACAGGCAAGACAACAGCGTCTCTTTCCAGGCGACTAACAATGCATAAGCAACAGGGCGCCACAAAGGAACATATAATCTCTTCTCACAACTAGACCATCACCAGAGAAATCTTAACAAACAACACAGAAATCATCAATAGGTACAGCGATGGCAGGCGGCTTGACATCTGCGAGGCACTACACATCAAAAAGTCAACACCAGCAATCAACAGCCAATTAATGCACAACTATATTCTTCCCACTTCAATGTATCGTATGGGCCAATAGGCCCTCTGCAGTTACTTCCATTCTCATGTACCCACCTCACCTAATACCCACCTCACCCAAACCAATAAAAGGGGAGTGATATATAAAATGTTTCGTACACAGTTCATCGAGTGTATTATAAATGTTGTTCATAAGTGTACTGTTAAGTGTAAAGAAGTCTTTGAGAAAATAAGAAGCCTTACTAAACGCTTCTAAGCGTCAGACCATTAATAAAAAAAGAATTTTGGAGGATTTATTTTTTCATTACCACCGACAGTGAAGAAAAACATCAGAATATTGAAAAAAAAATCGTGTTAGAATTATTAATCTTACTTTTTCGGTCATATTCAACAGCATATGTTTACAAGAAAGACTCTAACTAGAATATACTAATATATATGTATCTATCTATCTATATATATATATATATATATATATATATATATATATATATATATATATATATATATATATATATATAACTGAAAACTCACACCCCAGAAGTGACTCGAACCCATACTCCCAGAAACAACGCAACTGGTATGTACAAGACGCCTTAATCCACTTGACCATCACGACCGGACAAAATGAGGTGATAGCCGAAGCTATTTGAACCACCCCACCGCCGGCACTCGGATAGTAATCTTGGGCATAGCATTTTACCAAATCACCTCATTCTTTGGGGCACACGTGAGGAACACAAATGCGAACAAGCCTGAATGGTCCCCAGGACAATATGCAACTGAAAACTCACACCCCAGAAGTGACTCGAACCCATACTCCCAGAAACAACGCAACTGGTATGTACAAGACGCCTTAATCCACTTGACCATCACGACCGGACAAAATGAGGTGATAGCCGAGGCTATTTGAACCACCCCACCGCCGGCACTCGGATAGTAATCTTGGGCATAGCATTTTACCAAATCACCTCATTCTTTGGGGCACACGTGAGGAACACAAATGCGAACAAGCCTGAATGGTCCCCAGGACAATATGCAACTGAAAACTCACACCCCAGAAGTGACTCGAACCCATACTCCCAGAAACAACGCAACTGGTATGTACAAGACGCCTTAATCCACTTGACCATCACGACCGGACAAAATGAGGTGATAGCCGAGGCTATTTGAACCACCCAACCGCCGGCACTCGGATAGTAATCTTGGGCATAGCATTTTACCATATCACCTCATTCTTTGGGGCACACGTGAGGAACACAAATGCGAACAAGCCTGAATGGTCCCCAGGACACTATGCAACTGAAAACTCACACCCCAGAAGTGACTCGAACCCATACTCCCAGAAACAACGCAACTGGTATGTACAAGACGCCTTAATCCACTTGACCATCACGGACCGGACAAAATGAGGTGATAGCCGAGGCTATTTGAAACCACCCCCACCGCCGGCACTCGGATAGAGAGTTTTCAGTTGCATATTGTCCTGGGGACCATTCAGGCTTGTTCGCATTTGTGTTCCTCACGTGTGCCCCAAAGAATGAGGTGATTTGGTAAAATGCTATGCCCAAGATTACTATCCGAGTGCCGGCGGTGGGGGTGGTTCAAATAGCCTCGGCTATCACCTCATTTTGTCCGGTCGTGATGGTCAAGTGGATTAAGGCGTCCTTGTACATACCAGTTGCGTTGTTTCTGGGAGTATGGGTTCGAGTCACTTCTGGGTGTGAGTTTTCAGTTGCATATTGTCCTGGGGACCATTCAGGCTTGTTCGCATTTGTATTCCTCACGTGTGCCCCAAAGAATGAGGTGATTTGGTAAAATGCTATGCCCAAGATTACTATCCGAGTGCCGGCGGTGGGGTGGTTCAAATAGCCTCGGCTATCATCTCATTTTGTCCGGTCGTGATGGTCAAGTGGATTAAGGCGTCTTGTACATACCAGTTGCGTTGTTTCTGGGAGTATGGGTTCGAGTCACTTCTGGGGTGTGAGTTTTCAGTTGCATATTGTCCTGGGGACCATTCAGGCTTGTTCGCATTTGTGTTCCTCACGTGTGCCCCAAAGAATGAGGTGATTTGGTAAAATGCTATGCCCCAGATTACTATCCGAGTGTCGGCGGTGGGGTGGTTCAAATAGCCTCGGCTATCACCTCATTTTGTCCGGTCGTGATGGTCAAGTGGATTAAGGCGTCTTGTACATACCAGTTGCGTTTGTTTCTGGGAGTATGGGTTCGAGTCACTTCTGGGGTGTGAGTTTTCAGTTGCATATTGTCCTGGGGACCATTCAGGCTTGTTCGCATTTGTGTTCCTCACGTGTGCCCCAAAGAATGAGGTGATTTGGTAAAATGCTATGCCCAAGATTACTATCCGAGTGCCGGCGGTGGGGTGGTTCAAATAGCCTCGGCTATCACCTCATTTTGTCCGGTCGTGATGGTCAAGTGGATTAAGGCGTCTTGTACATACCAGTTGCGTTGTTTCTGGGAGTATGGGTTCGAGTCACTTCTGGGGTGTGAGTTTTCAGTTGCATATTGTCCTGGGGACCATTCAGGCTTGTTCGCATTTGTGTTCCTCACGTGTGCCCCAAAGAATGAGGTGATTTGGTAAAATGCTATGCCCAAGATTACTATCCGAGTGCCGGCGGTGGGGTGGTTCAAATAGCCTCGGCTATCACCTCATTTTGTCCGGTCGTGATGGTCAAGTGGATTAAGGCGTCTTGTACATACCAGTTGCGTTGTTTCTGGGAGTATGGGTTCGAGTCACTTCTGGGGTGTGAGTTTTCAGTTGCATATTGTCCTGGGGACCATTCAGGCTTGTTCGCATATATATATATATATATATATATATATATATATATATATATATATATATATATATATATATATATATATATATATATATATATATATACATATATATATATATAGATAGATACATATATATTAGTATATTTATGATCGATGTTCCCTTCGGGAATCTTAATTTTAAGATAAATAGGAAAACCAGGGATATACTGAACATCTTGTTTCAGATTCTTTACTTTAAAAAAACATAACGTTTCGAATACTTCTCGTATTCATCATCAGATCTAAAAGAAAAAACAGAAATCACAGTCAAATAGCTGGTAAACAAAGAACTCATACTGAATATAATTGCCTATCAAAGAAAGGAAAATGCTTAAAAAACAAACCACTTAAGCGCACTTAAAGTGATCAATACAAATAAAACTTATTAACTGTCACATATATTAAAACTAATTTAAAAAATCCATTAAACTACAAGATGAAATTTATAACTACTAAAACAAACCATTCTATTAAGGATGGTAAACTCATGACAGCAACGAACACCTCATTAACTTTAAGGATGGTAAACTCATGACAACAACGAACACCTCATTAACTTTAAGGATGGTAAACTCATGACAACAAGGAACACCTCATTAACTTTAAGGATGGTAAACTCATGACAACCACGAACACCTCATTAACTTTAAGGATGGTAAACTGATGACAACCACGGACACCTCATTAACTTTAATTATGGTAAACTCATGACAACAACATTTAAAAATACCATTGAATCATCAGCCACAAATTTAGGCAGTACAACAGAATGCAATTTTGATATTTCATTATTTAATTACCACTTGCTAAATCATTGTAAAAAAATATGATGAATTGCTGACACTTTTTTATGCCTTAAATGTTTGTCTGTGATCCACCTACACGTGTCGTTGTCTTCCCTTCTTACGAAGTTCTTAATGTGAACATCTGACATATTTGATAATGTCTATCTCTGTCTCACCTGAAACCTCTATATTTCCTCTTCTGGTAGTTATCCGTGACGACCTCTGTTAGATTTGTTGTTGTTTTGGTGACCTCGTTGTTACCTTGCGATGATTTCGGGGCTCAACGTCTCCGCGGCCCGGTCCTCGACCAGGTCTCTCTATTGCTGGACTGGTCAACCTGGCTGTTGGACGCGGCTGCCCGAAGCCACATAATATACAAATAATTAAGGAAGATTACGCACAGTATATATCCATACATAACATACTACCTCTTACGTAAAATATACCAATTATATAATATATACCCATTACATAGAATATAACCATTACGTAGAATATACTCATTACGTAGAATATACCCTTTACGTAGAATATACCCATTACGTAGAATATACCCATTACGTAGAATATACCCATTATATAATATATTCCCATTACATAATATATTCATATCATGTAATATTCCATTAAATAATATTCCGCTTAAGTAATATATTCCCAATATTCTGTAATTTAAAAACTATATGAATTTATATATGTATATCACATTCAGTTTGAAATGCCAA
>NC_091156.1:38411750-38467918 GCF_040958095.1 Procambarus clarkii | reverse complement strand
AATCAACTGGTGTACAGATTCCTGAGCCTACTGGTCTTTATCATATCTACATTTGAACTGTGTATGGAGTCAGCCTCTACCACATCACTGCCTAATGCATTCCATCTATTAACTACTCTGACACTGAAAAAAATTCTAACGTCGCTGTGGCTCATCTGGGTAATACGTTTCCACCTGTGTCCCCTTGTTCGTGTCCCTTGTTCTTTGTCCACCCTGTCGAAATGCAATTGACAGGGTGGACAAAGACAAACTCTTCAGCACAGGTGGAACATGAACAAGGGGACACAGGTGGAAATTTAGTACCCAGATGAGCCACAGAGACAGTAGAAATATGTTTTTCAGTGTCAGAGTAATTAACAGCTAGAATGCACTAGGATGTGATGTGGTGGAGGCTGACTCCATACACAGTTTCAAATGAAGATATGATAGAGCCCAAAAGGCTCAGGAACCTGTACACCTGTTGATTGACGGTTGAGAGGCGGGACCAAAGAGCCAGAGCTTAATCCCCGCAAGCACAATTATGTGAGATCATACACACAAGGGGGCCGGTGGTTGACTGGTCAGCACCCTGGACGCGTGATCCTGTGGTAGCGGGTTCGATTCCCGACGCCGGCGAGAAAATGGGCACAGTTTCTTTCACCCTAATGCCCCTGCCCCTGTTACCTAGCAGTAAATAGGTACCTGGGAGTTAGTCAGCTGTCCCGGGTTGCTTACTTACAGAAACAAAGCTAACGAAAACCATAACAGATGCAGTGTTCTCACAGGACTACTATGTAGTGAGGAAAGAGAGAGAAGGAGGAGGAGGAGGTGGTGTAGCTTTGCTGATAAGAAAATGCTGGAGTTTTGAGGAGATTGTTATTCAGAGCTGTGAAGATTTCAGTGACTACATAACGGGTACCATAACAATTGGAGGACAAATTTTATTAGGAATAGTCATATATAACCCCCAACAAACGACAGAAGACTCAGACAGAAATATGAAAGAAACAACATGGCCACCGTCAATATAATAGAGAGAGCAGTTTCTGTTGCTAGCAGGAACGGATCCAGACTACTAATCATGGGAGACTTCAACCACGGGATGATAGATTGGGAGAACAGAGACCCACATGGAGGACCGGACACATGGAGAGCTAAGCTGCTGAACGAAGCTACAAGAAACTTTCTAAGTCAATACATCAAGGGACCAACGAGAATGAGAGGAGAGGATGAACCAGCTATGCTTGATCTGATATTTACCCTAAATGAGTCGGATATAAGGGAAGTTCAGTTGGAAGCCCCCTTAGGAATGAGTGATCCCAGTGAATTGATCTTTGAGTACCTGGTAGAGCTAGGAATCTCCTAGCTCTAGCAGGCTAATATAAGGTTGGCTAATATAAGAAAGCCAAAAAACAGAACTGGGAAACAAAGGGCTGGCGTACCGAAATTGAAATTATAAAGAGATGAGAAAATTCCTAGGGGATATACCATGGGACACAGAACTCACAACTAAGTTCGAACATGACATGATGGACTATGTCACCCAAAAGTGTCAGGAGGCAGTAAACAGGTTTATTCCAGCCCGACGGGAAAAAAACGAGAAGCAAAGGAAGAATCCGTGGTTTAATAGGGATTGTATGAAAGCAAAGGAATTGAACAAAAGGGCGTGGAAGAACTTCCGAAATAACAGAACACCAGACAGAAGAGAGAGATACCAGAGAACCAGGAACGAGTATGTTAGTGTGAGAAGAGAAGCTGAGAAAAAGTATGAAAATGATATAGCTAATAAAGCCAAGACCGAACCAAAGCAACTCCACAGTCACATCAGGAGTAAAACAACAGTGAAGGAACAGGTGATGAAACTTAGAACGGGTGAGGACAGGTACACAGAAAATGACAAAGAGGTGTGTGAGGAACTCAACAAGAGGTTCCAGGAGGCCTTCACAATAGACGAAGGAGAGGTCACTGCGCTAGGAGAGGTGGCAGTAAACAAGGCGGCCTTGGAAAGGTTCGAAATTACAAGAGATGAGGTCAAGAGGCACCTGTTAGGTTTGGACGTGAGTAAGTTTGTTGGCTCGGACGGAAACTCACCATGGGTATTGAAAGAGTGTGCAGGAGCGCTTTGCTTCCCACTCTCCATAGTGTATAGTAGGTCACTGGAAACGGGAGACCTACCAGAAATATAGAAGATGGCTAATGTAGTCCCAATATACAAAAAGGGTTACAGACAAGAGGCACTGAACTACAGATCAGTGTCCTTAACTTGTATACCATGCAAGGTGATGGAGAAGATCATGAGAAAAAACCTAGTAACATCTGGAAAGAAAGGACTTCGTGGGAACCAATCAACATGGGTTAAGGGAGGGTAAATTTTGCCTTTTTGACTTAATATAATTCTAGGATCAGGTGACAAAGATTAAGTAAGAAAGAGAAGGATGGGCGGACTGCATTTTTTGGAATATCGGAAAGCCTTTGACTCAGTATCCCATAAAAGGCTGTTACATAAGCTGGAGAAACTGGCAGGAGTAGCTGGTAGGGCGCTCCAGTGGATAAGGGAGTACCTAAACAATAGGAAGCAGAGAGTTACAGTGACGGGTGAGACCTCAGATTGGCGTGAAGTCAAAAATTGAGTCCCACAGGGCTCTGTACTAGGACCTATCTTGTTTCTGATATACGAAAATGATCTCCCAGAGGGTATAGACTCATTCATCTCAATGTTTGCTGACGAAGTAAAAATTATGAGATTAAGACAGAGGAGGACTGCTTGAGGTTTGAAGAAGACCTGGACAAGCTGCAGGAATGGTCGAACAAATGGTTGTTAGAGTTTAACCCAAGCAAATGCAATGTAATGAAAATAGGGGTAGGAAGCAGGAGATCAGAAACAAGTAGAAGGGTGTTCACATACACACACATACACCCAACCCACAATACATTTCATTTGGGAGATGAAATACTTTAAGTGTCAGAGAGAGAGAAAAAGACCTGGGGGTTGATATCACGCCAGACCTGTCCCCTGCAGCTCATATTAAGAGGATAACATCAGCGGCATATGCCATTTGGCTAATATAAGAACGGCCTTTAGAAACTTGTGTAAGGAATCATGAAGAACTTTGTATACCACATATGTCAGACCAATCCTGGAGTATGCGGCTCCAGCATGGAGCGCATATCTAGTGAAGCATAAGACTAAACTGGAGAAGGTTCAAAGGTTTGCCACCAGACTAGCACCAAAAATGAGGGGACAGAGCTACGAGGAGAGACTACGGGAATTAAACCTCACGTCACTGGGAGACAGAGGAGTTAGAGGGGATATGATCACCACATGCAAGATTCTCAGTGGAATTCATAGGGTAGATAAAGACAGGCTATTTACCACAAGGGACTCACGCATTAGAGGAAACAGGTGAAAATTTAGTTCCCAAAAAAGCCACAGAGACGTTAGAAAGAATTTTTTCAGTGTCAGATTGGTAGACAAATGGAATGCATTAGTAAGTGATGTGGTGGAGGCTGACTCCATAAACAGCTTCATGTGTAGATATGATAGCGCCCAGTAGGCTCAGGAACCTGTACACCAGTTGATTGACAGTTGAGAGGGGGACTAAAGAGCCAGAGCTCAATCCCCGCAAGCACAATTAGGTAAGTACAATTAGGTAAGGTAAGTACACACTCCATGGCTCCACCAACACATACACTCTCCCTGGCTCCACCCACACATACACCCTCCCTGCCTCCACCCACTCATACACCGTCCCTGGCTCCACCAACACATACACCCTCTCTGGCTCCATTCACACATAAACCCTCCTTGGCTCCACCCACTCATACACACTCCCAGGCTCCACCCACACATACACCCTTCCTGGCTCCACCCGCTCATACACCCTCTCTGTCTCCACACACATATACACCCTCCCTGGTTCCACCCACTCATATGCCCTCCCTGACTCCACACACTCATACACCCTCCCTGGCTCCACCCACACATACAACCTCCCTGGCTCCACCCACTCATACACCCTGCCTGGCTCCACCCACACAAACGCCCCTCCTTGGCTACATCTACTCATACACCCTCCCTGGCTCCACCCACACATACAACCTCCCTGGATCCACCCACGCATACGCCCTCCCTGGCTCCACCCACACATACACCCTCCCTGGCTCCACTCACTCATACACCCTCCCTGGCTCCACCCATACAAACACCCTCCCTGGCTCCACCCACTCGTACACCCTCCCTGGCTCCACCCACACATACACCCTCCCTGGCTCCACCCACATATACACCCTCCCTGTCCCCACCCACACAAACACCCTCCATGGCTCCACCCACACATGCAACCTCCCTGTCCCCACCCACACAAACACCCTCCATGGCTCCACCCACTCATACACCCTCCCTAGCTCCACCTCAAATACACCCTCCCTGGGTTCACCCACTCATACACCCTCCCTGGGTCCACCCACATATACCACCTCCCTGGCTCCACCAACACATACACCCTCACTGGCTCCACCCACACATACACCCTCCCTGGCTTCACACACACATACACCCTCCCTGGGTCCACCCACATATACCACCTCCCTAGCTCCACCCATACATAAACCCTCACTGGCTCCACCCACACATACACCCTCCCTGGCTTCACACACACATACACCCTCACTGACTCCACCCACTCATACACCCTCCATGACTCCACCCGCACATACACCCTCCCTGGCCCCACCCACTCATACACCCTCCCTGACTCCACCCACACATATACCCTCCCTGCCTCCACCCACACATACACCCTCACTGACTCTTTCCACTGGTACACCCTCCCAGGCTCCACCCACACATACACCCTCACTGACTCCACCCACTGGCATACCCTCCCTGGCTCCACCCACTCATACACCCTCCCTGACTCCACCCACACATATACCCTCCCTGCCTCCACCCACACATACACCCTCACTGACTCTTTCCACTGGTACACCCTCCCAGGCTCTACCCACACATACACCCTCACTGACTCCACCCACTAGTATACCCTCCCTGGCTCCAACCACACATACACCCTCCCTGGCTCCACCCACTCATACACCCTCCCTGACTCCACCCACACATATACCCTCCCTGCCACCACCCACACATACACCCTCAATGACTCTTCCAACTGGTACACCCTCCCAGGCTCCACCCACACATACGCACTCACTGACTCCACCCACTGGAATACCCTCCATGGCTCCACCCACTCATACACCCTCCCTAGCTCCACCCACTCGTAAACCCTCTCTGACTCCAAACACACATACACCCTCTCTGGCTCCACCCACTCCCTGGCTCCACCCACTCATACACCCTCCCTGGCTCCACCCACACATACACCCTTCCTGGCTCCACCCACTCATACACCCTCCCTGACTCCACCCACATATTCACTCTCCCTGGCTCCACCCACACATACACCTTCACTGACTCCACCCACTGGTACACCCTCCCACGCTCCACCCACACACACACCCTCACTAACTCCATCCACACATACACTCTCCCTGGCTCAACCCACTCGGACACCCTCCCTGGCTCCACCCACACATATGAACAACCAACCGATATACGCTCTGTTTATTGGTGGAGGTTCTCAGCTAGTGCTATATTCTCAGCACCTTTTTAATCACTTCTCTGTCTTTATTTTAAATGTAGAGTAACGTCACCCTTGTTCTTAGTTTTTATGTTGTATTTTTGACTTGTTTGTTTGCACTGTACATAGCCAAGGGATTCTATTTGTTCAAAATTTTTAAAGTTAATTAAAAGTTCATTGTTCATACTATGTGTTTTGCGTGTCTTCCCTTACTTTACCACAGACAACAGCCAAGCAGTCGATCTTTTTTTTCCAAAATGTGATAGGCATTGACACCAGCCATTAGGAGGACTGCCGAACACTAACACTTCTACACTTTCCCGTCACAATATATATATATATATATATATATATATATATATATATATATATATATATATATATATATATATATATATATATATATATTATATATATATATATATATATATATATATATATATATATATATATTTATATATATATATATTTGCAACAATGATCACAAAAACACTGATCCAAGTATGCAGAATAACCACATGTGAAAAATAGAAAATGCTTAACGCGTTTTCGGCTAATTCGCCTTCAACAGAGCAAAGTAGAATGAAGATAAGATTGCTGATCAGACCTTTATATCCGCCTGGGCAGATCACCTGACCACCAAAAATAAGTGGAGGAAAGGAATTATAAGAAAGAAGGTAACTATTGGTCCATACGAGGCCGCTCCTATTAATATCTCCAAGTGCCATACGTGTTAAATGATTGCTGTATTGTTTTGACGTGCTATAATGAGGCTTAAATAGGGATCTAACTTGTACATACCGGGGCTCACATTAAGGCTGTTGTTACAATGTTTGATCAGAGCAGACTCGATCACGTTTCGTTCAACAAAATCCTTACTTTCAACAATACATTTTGCCCCTGTGAAGTCGATAGAATGATTACATAAACTGGAATGTAAATACAATGCACTGGATTGCTGGGCTGTACGAATAGCATATGAATGCTGTTTTAAACGCGAGGAAAGAGATTTACCTGTCTGGCCGATGTAAACACATGCACACTCATTACAAGGGATGGAATACACACAACCTGCTACAGACGAGGGCGAGTTCTTAATTAACATGGACTTAACTGTATTATCATTTTTGAACACTAGATTAATATTAAGGTTATTCAGGGCTGGGGCAAGATTTACTAGACCCTCAGAATATGGTAATACCAACGAATTTTTCAGTTCTGGTTTAGACTTAGTAGTCTGTTTGTAGAAAGTCCTTTTTGCTTGACCAAACGCAAGATCCAAGATCGATTTTGGGTATTTTAACTTCATCCCAATTTCAAATATATTTGCTATTTCTTCATCGAAAAACTCCGGACTGCAAACTTTCAGTGCTCTGAGAAACATACCAGAAAAAACTGCCAGCTTGACCTGAACATGATGATTTGAATAGAAATGTACATACGAGCACACATTGGGACGTTTCCTATACACATTGAATTTGAAACTCCTACCAATTCTATGAATCATGATGTCTAAAAAAGGCAGAACACCATTCACTTCGTTCTCAATTGTGAATTTAATTGACGGAACCAGCAAATTAATTTGATTGAGGATAAAGAGGGCCATAGTTCCTCTAGCACGAACCTTAGTTGCTGAATTGGGACCTCAGCAGCAGTTCTCGTCACCAGTTGACACCTCGCACCCCTACACGTCGGTCAGAGATGATGATATTTACCTAGGTTGGGAATTAGCCTTCTTTTTTCAGAGCACAAAAGTTCGCTAATTCTGTAAGTATCATATTTCATTTTAGTGGGAAAAACTTGCTTATGTCCTATAGAGACTCGGCAATGTATGCCTACATTCTTGGACTACCTAATTCACTTTTGAGGCAATTAAATGTTTCATTTGTTTTAGAAACTCAGTTTCGCTTACTTAGTAGGATTTTCTTGCCCTTATCCTCTTACATTGAGTACCGGGTACAAGATTTCCTGCGATCTTGATTTATTAATCATTTACCATCTTGCAATTAACATTAATTGTTAACGATTCCACAGGATAGGTACCAGTTGCCACGTTGTCCTGTTTCTGACATTCGCCATTTCACAACAGTATATTCGTTGTATATTTATTTGCTAATTTCACCATGTTTCGTCTCCAAGCTTTCCGTGCAGATCCAGCAGGTGAAATAGGGAACTTAAGTCGTGCCAAGAGGATCGAATTACAAGCTCTTGCACACGAGTATTAGCTAGATGTTCCCCATGGAGCCAACAAAAATGAACTGTATAACATGTTACTGGATCATCTCTTAGAGGAAGGTAAGATTGACTCTGAAACTCACGAAACTTACTCAATTGCAGATAAACCTGATTTGGCAACGATGAAACTCAAACTAGAGCTTGCCAAGATCGAACGAGAGCAGCAAAGGGAAGCAACTGCAATACGAAAGGAAGAAAAAGAACGAGAAGCTGCCATACGGAAAGAAGAACAGGAACGTGAAATCGCCTTCAAGGAACGAGAAGCTGCCTTGAGGAAAGAAGACCAAGAACGTGAGATTGCAATACTCCGTGAACGTGAGCGAGTACAGCTTGAAGCAAAACAACGCCACCTGGAGATGCAACGCGAGCATGACAAACAACAAGCTGCTATGGCTATGGAATGTCGTCAACAAGAACTCGCGTTGGAAACTACACACCTCACTCAACGCCAGCAAGCTACCGCCGGTCTTCCAGTAAGTTTCAATATCTCACATGCAAGTAAGTTAATGCCACCATTCGTAGAGACAGAGGTTGACGTATTTTTCACCACCTTTGAGACCCTTGCTAATCAACTTAGTTGGCCTGCCAACCAATGGGCTACCCTTCTCAGAGTACATCTCACAGGTAGAGCTGCAGTTACACTCAGTACTTTGGCGTCTGAGAATGACTAGCAGACTCTGAAACAAGCAGTGTTGGACGCCTACCTTCTCTCCACCGAAAGCTACCGAAGAAAATTCCGTGACCACCTAAAGGCAAGTACCACTACCTCTCTAGAATTTGCTAATACCAAAAGGAGATATTTTAAGAAATGGCTGGAAGCAGCACATGTCTCTACCTTTGCAGAACTCGTCAACCTCATGCTAGTTGAAGAATTCTTGTGGCGTGTGCCTCCTCCTGTCCGTTTATATTTAGCAGATAAAGAAGAGACCGACTACCTAAGATGTGCTAAGTCGGCTGACACTTACAGCCTCATCCACCGGCTGACACCAGAACCACCTTCCAGTAAGAAGTCTTGGTACAGTTACGAGAAAGTGAGTACCGATCAAGCTGGCTCGCAATTGTACTGTAAGTATTGTAGACTCTATGGCATACCATAGATAAATGTGGTAAGTCTCAATACAAAGGTACTACTGAATCCACTAAACCCAAACAGACTCCTCCTAAGTCCGGTAAGCCTGTGATGAATGTTGGTGTTCATGTTAATGATCTTTCTCTTTTCAGTAAACACCTGTATACTGGAACTGTCTCTACCAACGGTTCAGATCCGGAGGGACGTTTCAAACTGAAGATCTTGAGGGACACAGCGGCTCTTCAATAAATCCTTTTGAAATCAGCTGTGCCCAACATCGCCTACACCGGAGAAACTGTCTTCATCACTGACGTCACTGCTACCACTCCTTATCCTCTCGCCAGAGTCCACCTGGATTGTCCCTTCGTGACCGGAGAAGTCCAAGTCGCCATCAGGGAAAAGCCTTTTCCCATGCCTGGAGTGCAACTTCTCCTGGGCAACGACTTGGCAGAAGACCTGCAACCGACCAACCTGATCGTCATGGACAAACCCCAGGTGTGTACCTCTGTAATGGATAATCCCATCTTTGAGTATGTTCCAGCAAAGGTTCAAGAGAGTGATGAAGTTTCTCCACCGGTTTTAGTGACCACCCGTGCACAAGCTGCACGACCACAGCCAGCTGACTCTACTGCTACCGCTGTCCCTCAAGACCCTCAGAAACTACCCCCGAATCTGACCACGTTGGAGTTCCGTAAGTTACAGAGGGAAGATCTATCATTAACACCATTATTCTTCCAGGCTGAGACTCAACATGACAGTATCCCTGGGTTCTTTCTTGAGAATCAGTTGCTCTACCGCAGATATAGACCCAGTAAACTGAAGGAGGAGGACGATTGGGCCAACGTCGAACAACTAGTGATTCCTGCCAGCCTGCGGCCCACTATTCTACACCTGGCCCACGGAGCACTCTCCCACTACGGATTTAACAAGACCTACCACGGAATCCTTCAAGACTACTACTGGCCAGGTATGGTAAATAGCGTCAAACAGTACGTCAAACAGTGTCATACATGTCAGTTGGCAGGTAAACCGAACATCTCTATCCCCAGAGCACCACTGACTCCCATACAGGTGCCTGCAGAACCTTTCCACAGACTTATTATAGACTGTGTTGGTCCTGTACCTCGGACCAGTTCTGGTAACGCCTATATACTAACCATCCTGTGTCCTACCACCAGATTCCCCATAGCAGTTCCAGTAAAGAATATTACGGCTGCTACGGTTGTGAAACACTTATTGAAGATCTTCACCCAGTATGGATTTCCAAGGGAGGTTCAGAGCGACTGTGGCACCAACTTCACCAGTGATCTCTTCAAGAGGACACTGGAGGAGTTCAACATCACACAGGTATTATCCAGCCCCTATCATCCTGCTTCACAGGGTTCTCTTGAGCGTAGTCATCAGACTATTAAAGCACTCCTGAAGAAGTTTTGCAATGAAACCTCTAAGGATTGGGATAAACAAATAGATTTAATTATGTGCATATTTAGAAGTCTTCCCAATGAGTCTTTAGGAGTATCTCCTTATGAGATGCTCTACGGACGTAAGTGCCGTACTCCTCTCAAAGCTTTTAAAGACTCTCTACGTGATGCCACCTTCAGTGAGCATCAGAATGTGCCCCAGTTTCTTCAAAACCTACAACACATTCTAGAGAGGGTGCATAACTTTGCCAAGAATAGTCTATTGAAAGCACAAGAGAGGATGAAGACTCATTACGACCAGAACAGCAAAGTAAGGAAATTTAAACCTGGATACTTCGTGCTTGCCTATTTCCCTATCCCAGGTTTTCCTTTGCAAAACAGGTTTTCAGGACCATACCGCATCAAGGAGTGCAGAAACAACCACAATTACGTTCTAGAGACTCCAGATAGGCGGCGGAAGACCCAGTTGTGCCACGTCAACCTCCTGAAACTATATAACGGTACTCCTCCCACTGTATTGATAACATATTCTTCCTTTAAAAGTCCATACATCCACAGTGAGACCTTCCCTGCTTCTCCTCCCGAAAGCACTGACACTGAGTCAGCGCTTTCCAATTCGGAAATCCTAACTGATCTTCCTAACCATTTTCAGGACCATAATAGTGCTCCGTTGCCATATTCTAATCCTATTCTCACCTCGTCAGATATCACCAAGCCTTTCGTCGTCCATGTCGACGCCAGTGGTACCGGCATCGTGGGTGATCTAATGCAACAACGAGGCGAGGAGAATATACCTGTTAGCGACCACAGCTACAAGGAACTACAGAACAATCGACAGGGAGCTACTCATCGTCCTGAACTTGCAGCACTTCAAACAATACCTGAAAAGTGCTTGGTCTACCACCATCAACACGGACCACAACACCCTACACCCATTGCAGCAAGCCCAATTCCACACTCAACGTCTTCTACGATGGGCTTGATAACTGCAGAAATTCAACCTGGAGATCTCTACAACAAGGGGTCTGACAACATCATAGCCGACGCCCTCTCCAGAGTCTATGAAGTAGAGGCAACTCCACCTATCACTCTACCACATGAAGACGTAACTTCTTCCGGAACCGCAGGCTTCGGGGGAGAGTTGTGACGATAATCTCTTTCAAGAGAGATTGAGCCTGCTCTTCCCTACATCATTCACGTCACATTACAAGTACAAGATACTATATTGAAGATACATCCACCAGTATCGCCAAACGTTTTGCCCAGGAAGCAAAGCGTACCTTGCACCACCTGACACGCCGGCTCCTCCGCCCGCCTTCAACGAGCAAACTACCCATTCTCCGCCTGTCTGCTCCTGATTGGTTGGTGTATCGCCGACCGCACCTGCACCTGCACTCACGCCCACTACCTGACGCGACGTCTGGGCCAGCACACGCCGTACTCCTCAGAATATCTCTGTGCTCTTAGGAGTTGACATCTCTCTCTGGTAGACAAAGCCCTGGCTGTCGTGTACTAAGGGAGGTGGCAGCTTAAGCCAGTATTCTCAGCACCTGATTATATTATCATTATTGTATTGCACTTCAGTTTATATTAGAGTAAATTTCACAGCTATTAATTATTCATGTTGTTTTGTTTGTTGACTTGTTTTGAATTTTACGCAAGTATTCCAGCACCTGATTATATTATCATTATTGTATTGCACTTCAGTTTAGGGGCCATGGTACCAGGATATAAGAAATTGTTGTAGGGTATTCATAATTTATTATCCTGATACATGTGAAAGGTGCTGCACCTAGGCCAAGTTTCAGCATCTCAGCCTAAATAGAGACGGAGAAAAAAAAAAAATTGAATTTTTCAACCATGTTCAATTGATTTCACAGCCCACAATTGTGAACCAAAATCATTTCTACGACACGCAGGTATGACCTTACTATATAATAAAGATTTGCATGTCACATCATTATCCCAGATGTATTTAGTGCAATAATACAGATTTATAAAAGTTTCCCAAAAACGTATGCAACAAAATGAAGTGTATCATTATTTATAAAATCAATAAATCTACGTAGGTAAGAATAATGACATCCGTTTATAGAGGCGTAAACTCTACATATAATGTGCAAGTTTCATGTAAATTGAATAATAAATAAAGGCTGTGAGACCAGATCTAGTTGTAAAAGTTGGAGTTGCGTAGCGCGACAAGTTACTCTACTCGCGGTCACTCGTGACAATGCGTGATTTACGCATTGCGGGCAGCTCGTACCTTCTATGGAGAGCTCGCATGCATCTAGCTTTCAATGCTTGTCTCTTGTTCGTTTGGTAAGTCATATTGCAGTACAAATAACAATAATAGCATGAGTTCTGGGAGATAGTGTGAGAGCGCGTCAGTGATACAACCACCCCCCTCGAGAGACACAGAGTCACTGATGGGGCTGAGCCACATACTACCCTCTCTCTCACATGATACTGTTGCCAATGAGTGAGTTTATATTCATTTTATGCATAACATGTTATTTTCAACGCTATTACGAAAAATAAGACTTCTACAACGTAAGATACAATACCCCGCGGCGCACTCACGCCGTGAGGACCAAATTCACGAAAGTTGCAGCGGGAAATTTTACTCTAATTACGTTAATTTTCAAGATATCATTAAACGGTTTGGACCACAGTGTTGCCAGAACGTTGTAGTATTTTTCGTAATTTTTCATAAATATTCCATTTTTCTTCGGATTTTCGGTTACCATGGCTCCTTATATTAAAGTAAATTTCACAGCTATTAATTATTCATGTTGTTTTGTTTGTTGACTTGTTTTGAATTTTACGTAAGCCAAGGGATTATCTTTGTTCATATCTTGTTTTCTAGAGTAATTAAAATTTCATTGTTTATACTTTGTGTTTTGTGTGGCTTCCCATTACCTTACCACAGACCAACAGGCAAGCAGTCTCTTTTTTTTCGGTAAATGTGACAAGGCATTGCCACCTGCCATTGGAGGAGTGCCGCACATCATCACTCGAACACTTTACCGTCATAGTATATATGAGTGTATATATATATATATATGTATATATATAATATATATTATATATATATATATATATATATATATATATATATATATATATATATATATATATATATATATATATATATATAACTGAAAACTCACACCCCAGAAGTGACTCGAACCCATACTCCCAGGAGCAACGCAACTGGTATGTACAAGACGCCTTAATCCACTTGACCATCACGACCGGACATAATGAGGTGATAGCCGAGGCTATTTGAACCACCCCACCGCCGGCACTCGGATAGTAATCTTGGGCATAGCATTTTACTAAATCACCTCATTCTTTGGGGCACACGTGAGGAACACAAATGCGAACAAGCCTGAATGGTCCCCAGGACCATATGCAACTGAAAACTCACACCCCAGAAGTGACTCGAACCCATACTCCCAGGAGCAACGCAACTGGTATGTACAAGACGCCTTAATCCACTTGACCATCACGACCGGACATAATGAGGTGATAGCCGAGGCTATTTGAACCACCCCACCGCCGGCACTCGGATAGTAATCTTGGGCATAGCATTTTACCAAATCACCTCATTCTTTGGGGCACACGTGAGGAACACAAATGCGAACAAGCCTGAATGGTCCCCAGGACAATATGCAACTGAAAACTCACACCCCAGAAGTGACTCGAACCCATACTCCCAGGAGCAACGCAACTGGTATGTACAAGACGCCTTAATCCACTTGACCATCACGACCGGACATAATGAGGTGATAGCCGAGGCTATTTGAACCACCCCACCGCCGGCACTCGGATAGTAATCTTGGGCATAGCATTTTACCAAATCACCTCATTCTTTGGGGCACACGTGAGGAACACAAATGCGAACAAGCCTGAATGGTCCCCAGGACAATATGCAACTGAAAACTCACACCCCAGAAGTGACTCGAACCCATACTCGAACCCATGATTTGGTATCTAGTATCCAGAACACACTTCTCAGCCTACTATGCAAGGCCCAATTTGCCTAATAAGCCAAGTTTTCATTAATTAATATATTTTCTCTAATTTTTTTCTAATGAAATGATAAAGCTACCCATTTCATTATGTATGAGGTCAATTTTTTTTTATTGGAGTTAAAATTAACGTTGATATATGACCGAACCTAACCAACCCTACCTAACCTCAATAGGGTGACTTGAACTGGCGTTCTAGAGGGTAAGTGTGATACACCATTCCCCAGATGCCAGAGTGTAGGCGGGCCAATCGTAAAATCCTGGTTGGGCACCATTTCGGGCCTCCAGAACCTCCTAGTGAGTTCAGTAGAGGTCTGGGGCTGGTTGGATTTTGTTCTATCGTGACTTCGGACATGATTAGACAAAAGGCAGGTGCCCGGGAATCACCAGAACGCCGGCTCATATTACCTGATTTCCCCAAATTTATTTTCTCATTATGTATCACGCAAGTGTGCTTTCTGTTTGATAGATATAAATAATTTGTGATCTATATAAAGTTGAGAAAGCTATGCACATGATTGTTTAATTAATGATAGTCAAAATTTTGTAGGAAAAGAAATTTTAAGATTATATGAAAAACTGATGGTAAATAAATTTGGTCAACTGGTAATTAATTGTTAAATATCTTTTTTGGATATCCAAAACTGTAAACTTGATAAAATTCTTAGTAGGTGTGTCTTTCACACACACACATACACACACACACACACACACACACACACACACACACACACACACACACACACACACACACACACACACACACACACACACACACACACACACACACACACACACACACACACACACACACACACACACACACACACACACACACACACACACACACACACACACACACACACACACACACACATACACCAATCCGAGAGTATGCGGCCCCAGCATGGAGCCCTGACCTTGTCAAGCACAAGACGAAGCTGGAAAAAGTGAAAAGGTATGCCACTAGACTAGTCCCAGAACTAAGAGGCATGAGTTACGAGGAAAGGCTGCGGGAAATGCACCTTAAGACACTGGAAGACAGAAGAGTAAGGGGAGACATGATCACAACCTACAAAATCCAAAGAGGAATCGACCGGGTAAACAAGGATAAACTATTCAACATTGGTGGGACGTGAACAAGGGGACACAGGTGGAAACTGAGTACCCACATGAGCCACAGAGACGTTAGAAGGAACTTTTTCAGTGTCAGAGTAGTTAACGGATAGAATGCATTAGGCAGTGATGTGGTGGAGGCTGACTCCATACACAGTTTTAAATGTAGATATGATAGAGCCCAATAGGCTCAGGAATTTGTACACCAGTTGATTGACAGTTGAGAGGCGGGACCAAAGAGCCAATGCTCAACCCCCGCAAGCACAAATAGGTGAGTACACACACACACACACACACACACACACACACACACACACACACACACACACACACACACACACACACACACACACACACACACACACACACACACACACACACAAACACACACACACACCTACTGATGTAGTAGGCTCAGGAATCTGTACACCAGTTGATTGACAGTTGAGAGCCGGGACCAAAGAGCCAAAACTCAACCTTCCAAGCACAAATAGGTGAGTACAAATATATGAGTACACACACACTCACACAGGGGCCTGTGGTTGAGTGAACTGCGTTTCGGACTTGTAATCCTAGGGGTTCGGGTTTGATCCCCGGTGATGACAGAAACAAAATGGGCTGAATTTCTTTTCCCCTTGATGCCCATGTTACCTAGCAGTAAATAGGTTCCTTGGAGTTACACAGCTGCTACGGGCTGCTTCCTGCGTGTACTCACCTAGTTGTACTCTCCTAGTTGTGTTTGTGGGGATTGAGCTTTGGCTCTTTGGTCCCGCCTCTCAACCGTCAATCAACATGTGTACAGATTCCTGAGCCTATTGGGCTCTATCATATCTACACTTGAAACTCTGTATGGAGTCAGCCTCCACCACATTACTTCCTAATGCATTTCATTTGTCAACCACTCTGACACTTAAAAAGTTCTTTCTAATATCTCTGTGGCTCATTTGGGCACTCAGTTTCCACCTGTGTCCCCTTGTGCGTGTTCCCCTTGTGTTAAATAGACTGTCTTTATCTACCCTATCAATTCCCTTCAGAATCTTGATTGTGGTGATCATGTCCCCCCTAACTCTTCTGTCTTCCAACGAAGTGAGGTTTAATTCACGTAGTCTCTCCTCGTAGCTCATACCTCTCAGCTCGGGTACTAGTCTGGTGGCAAACCTTTGAACCTTTTCCAGTTTAGTCTTATCCTTGACTAGATATGGACTCCATGCTGGGACTGCATACTCCAGGATTGGCCTGACATATGTGGTATACAAAGTTCTGAATGATTCTTTACATAAGTTTCTGAATGTCGTTCGTATGTTGGCCAGCCTGGCATATGCCGCTGATGTTATCCGCTTGATATGTGCTGCAGGGGATAGGTCTGGCGTGATATCAACCCCCAAGTCTTTTTCCTTCTCTGACTCCTGAAGAATTTCCTCTCCCAGATGATACCTTGTATCTGGCCTCCTGCTCCCTACACCTATCTTCATTACATTACATTTGGTTGGGTTAAACTCTAACAACCATTTGTTCAACCACTCCTTCAGCTTGTCTAGGTCTTCTTGAAGCCTCAAACAGTCCTCTTTTGTTTTAATCCTTCTCATAATTTTAGCATCGTCCGCAAACATTGAGAGAAATGAATCGATACCCTCTGGGAGATCATTTACATATAACAGAAACAAGATAGGACCGAGTACAGAGCCCTGTGGGACTCCACTGGTGACTTTACGCCAATCGGAGGTCTCACCCCTCACCGTAACTCTCTGCTTCCTATTGCTTAGATACTCCCTTATCCACTGGAGCACCTTACCAGCTGCACCTGCCTGTCTCTCCAGCTTATGTACCAGCCTCTTATGCGGTACTGTGTCAAAGGCTTTCCGACAATCCAAGAAAATGCAGTCCGCCCAGCCCTCTTCCTCTTGCTTAGTCTTTGTCACCTGATCGTAGAATTCTATCAAGCCTGTAAGGCTTAATTTACCCTCCCTGAACCCATGTTGGCGATTTGTCGCGAAGTCCCTCCTTTCCAGATGTGTTACCAGGTTTTTTCTGACGATCTTCTCCATCACCTTGCATGGTATACAAGTCAAGGACACTGGCCTGTAGTTCAGTGCCTCTTGCCTGTCGCTCTTTTTGTATATTGAGACCACATTCGCCGTCTTCCATATTTGTGGTAGGTCTCCAGTATCCAGTGACTTACTATACACTATGGAGAGTGGCAAGCAAAGTGCCTCTGCACACTCTTTCAGTATCCATGGTGAGATCCCATCTGGACCAACAGCCTTTCTACCATCCAGATCCAGCAGGTGTCTCTTGCCCTCCTCTCTTGTAATTTCGAACTCTTCCAAGGCCGCCTGGTTTACCTCCCTTTCTCCTAGCACAGTGACCTCACCTTGTTCTATTGTGAAGATCTCCTGGAACCTCTTGTTGAGTTTTTCACACACCTCTCTGTCATTTTCTGTATACCTGTCCTCGCCTGTTTGAAGTTTCAATACCTGTTCTTTCACTGTTGTTTTCCTTCTGATGTGACTGTGGAGTAGCTTTGGTTCGGCCTTGGCTTTGTTTGCTATATCATTTTCAAAACTTTTCTCTGCTTCTCCTCTCACCCTGACGTACTCATTCCTGGTTCTCTGGTATCTCTCTCTGCTTTCTGGTGTTCTGTTATTCCGGAAGTTCCTCCACGCCCTTTTGTTCAGTTTCTTCGCTTCCATAAATGCCCTATTATACCATGGATTCTTCTGTTCCTTCTCGGATTTTTCCCTTTAGGCCGGGATGAACCTGTTTACTGCCTTCTGACACTTTTGGGTAACATAGTCCATCATACCCTGTACAGACTTATCTCTGAGGTCTGTGTCCCAAGGTATTTTACTTAGGAAACTTCTCATCTGTTCATAATTCCCCTTTCGGTATGCCAGCCTTTTGATTCCTAGTTCTTTTTTGGGGGAGATAAGTCCTAGCTCAACCAGGTATTTAAAGTTCAATACAAAGTGGTCACTCATTCCCAAGGGCGCTTCCATCTTAACTTCCCTTATATCCCACTCATTTAGGGTAAATATCAAATCAAGCATTGCTGGTTCATCTTCTCCTCTCATTCTTGTTGGTTCTTTGATGTGCTGGCTTAGAAAGTTTCTTGTTGCCACGTCCAGCAGCTTAGCTCTCAATGTTTCTGGTCCTCCATGCGGGTCTCTGTTCTTCCAATCTATCTTCCCATGGTTGAAGTCTCTCATAAATAGTAGTCCAGATCCATTCCTGCTAGCAACAGAAGCTGCTCTTTCTGTGTATTTGTGTGTGTGTGTGTGTATACTCACCTGTTTGTGCTTTCTGAATTGAGCATTGACTCTTGGATCCCGCCTTTCCAGCCATCGGTTGTTTACAGCAATGACTCCTGTCCCATTTCCCTATCATACCTAATTTTAAAAGTATGAATAGAGTTTGCTTCCACAACCTGTTCCTTCCACAACCAAAATTTTTCTACTACTCTCACGCTAAAAGAAAACTTCCCAACATCTCTGTGACTCATCTGAGTTTCCAGTTTCCACCCATGTCCCCTCGTTCTGTTATTATTACGTGTGAACATTTCAATTATTTCCACTTAGTCAATTCCCCTGAGTATTTTATATATCCCTATCACAACTCGTCTCTCCCCTTTCTTTTCTCTAGTGTCGTAAGGTTCAGTTCCTTCAGACGCGTTTCATATCCCATCCCTCGTAACTCTGGGACAAGCCTCGTCATAACCTCTGAACCGTCTCCAGTTTCCTTATGTGTTTCTTCAGGTCGGGGCTCCATAATGGCGCGGCATACTCTAAGATTGGTCTCACGTAGGCAGTGTAAAGCGCCCTAAAAGCCTCCTCACTTAGGTTTCTGAATGAAGTTCAAATTTTCGCCAGTGTAGAGTACGCTGCTGTCGTTATCCTATTTACATGTGCCTCAGGAGTTAGACTGGGGGTCACATCCACTCCCAGGTCTCTTTCTCGAATCGTTACAGATAGGCAGTTCCCCTTCATTGTGTACTGTCCCTTTGGTCTCCTATTACCTGATCCCATTTCCATAACTTTACATTTTCTCGTGTTGAACTCCAGGAGCCATTTCCCTGACCATCTCTGCAACCTGTTTAAGTACTCTTCGAGGATCCTACAATCCTCATCTGTCACAACTCTTCTCATTAATTTTACGTCATTCGCAAACATTGACATGTATGATTCCATTTCTGTAAACATATCATTTACATAAATTTGAAAGAGGATTGGTCCCAGCACAGATCCTCGTGGTACTCCACTCGTTACTGTTCGCCAGTCCGACTTCTCGCCCCTTACCATTACCCTCTGGCTCCTTCCTGTTAGGTAGTTCCTCACCCATGCTAGGGCCTTTCCGCTTACTCCCGCCTGCCTCTCAAGTTTGTACAGCAGTCTCATGTGCGGTACTATATCAAAGCCCTTTTGGCAGTCAAGAAATATGCAGTCTGCCTAGCCTTCTCTGTCCTGCCTTATCCTTGTTACTTTATCATAGTATTCTAAAAGGTTTGTTAGGCAAGATTTTCATGTCCAGAACCCATGTTGGTGCTTGTTTACAAACCCAATGCTCTCCAGGTGCTCAACAAGTCTTAGCCTAATTATTCTTTCAAGTATTTTGCAGGGGATGCTTGTCAGTGATACGGGTCTGTAGTTAAGTGCCTCCTCCCTATCACCTTTCTTGAAAATCGGTACGACATTTGCCTCCTTCCAGCAACTGGGCAATTCTCCCGACATAAGTGACTCATTAAAGATCATTGCTAGAGGCATGCTGAGAGCCTGCGCTGCCTCTTTTAGTATCCACGGTGATACTTTGTCTGGTCCAACCCCTTTAGTTGCATCCAGTGTTGTCAACTGTTTCATTACCTCCTCTGCTGTCACCTCTATATCTGATAGTCTTTCATCTAGGGTATTCTCTTCTAACAATGGGAGCTCCTCAGGCTCGGTTGTGAACACTCCATGGAAACTGGCATTTAGTACCTCGCAGATTTCCTTGTCGCTTTCTGTATATACCCCTTCTGTTTTCCTCAGTCTTGTCACTTGGTCATTTACCGACATCTTCCTTCTTATATGGCTATGTAGTAATTTAGGTTGCTTTTTCTCTTTGATTGCAATATCATTCTCATAATTTCTTTCCGACACTCGTCTTATGTTAATGTATTCGTTCCTAGCTCTGCTACATCTAATCCTGTTGTCCTCTGTCCTTTGTCTTCTGTACTTCCTCCACTCCCTCCTGCTTCTCACTTTTGCTTCCTGACACTGTCTATTAAACCATGGGTTATTATAATCCCTCCTGCTTTTTTCCTTTACTGTTGGAATAAATCTCTCTTCAGCCTCCTTGCATTTCCATATGACTTGGTTCATCATACCTTGCACTGTTTTTCCTCTAATTCCTTCTTCCCAGTGCACTTGTCCCAGGTAGCCACTTATCCTTCTGTAGTCACCTTTTCTGTAATCAAGTCTCCTTTCCCGGACCTTTTGTCCTTTGGTCACAATTTTAAGCTCCATCATGTAGTCAAAGACTTGGACACAATGGTCACTGGCTCCAAGTGGTATTTCATGCTCCAAATGCTGGATGTCTTCTACATTCTGGGTGAAAATGAGGTCTAATAGACTGGGCGTATCCCCCTCCTCTTTCCCTAGTGTCTTCCTTCGCATGTTGTGTTAGGAAATTCCTGTCAATAACGTCTACCAGCTTCGCTCCCCAGGTCTCCTCCCACGCCATGGGGATTCTCGTTTCCCAATCTATCTCACCAGGATTTAAGTCCCCCATGACCAGCAGCTTCGCTCTCATTCTATGCGCTATTGTTGCTGCCCTCTGCAGTTCATCTATACATGCTTTGTTGCTGTCCTTATACTCCTGACTGGGCCTTCTACTGTTTGGTGGGAGATTGTAGAGTATTCAGATTACAATCTTCTTCCCATTCACTGTCAGAGTTCTTTGTATGGAGTTCGTGCTTTCATTGGTACCCGGATTTTCCAGCTTATCAAACTTCCATTTCTGCTTTACTAGGAGTGCCACTCCTCCTCCCTGTCTCTGTGTCTTTTCTTTTTTTTTCTTTTGGTACCCTTCTGGAAAGATTGCATCCGAGATCATGCCATTTATTTTAGTTTCCACTGTTGCCACTATGTCTGGGTCTGCCTCACTAACTCTTTCTTTTATCTCTTCTACTTTATTTATTTTATTTTATTTTATTTATTTATATACAAGAAGGTACATTGGGTTTGTGAGAATACATTGAATAGTACAGTATTTACAATCTTGTAAAGCCACTAGTACGCACAGCGTTTCGGGCAGGTCCTTAATCTAACAGATAATTTTAAGCAGGTAATTTATATCAGAATTGATAAATGATAACAAATACATTGCAAGAGAAAAATGAGATGAGAGAGCTTAGTAAGTATATTAAAGCACATTGTTATATTAAAGCTCTGATTGATTACATTGACAGCTTGATTGGTAATTTAAACAAGATTAATAGACACCATACAGCAGATTGACAGCACATATAAGACAGCAATGATCACCATGGTAAAGATGCTCAGATTGGGTGCATAAAGATTGGGAGACTGGGTAGCAATAGATACAGATAAACAAGATTAATAAACACCATACAGCCGATTGGCAGCACATATAAGAAGACAGCAATGATCACAATGGTAAAGATGTTCAAATTGGGAACATAAAGGTTTGGAGATTGGGTAGCAATAGATACAGTGCAATTTTAAGGCAAAAGGTGAAAAACTATGAAGATGAAATTAGGTACTTTTTAGTATTGATTTTGAATGATGTAAAAGTTGGACAGCTTTTCAATTCAATAGGGAGTGAGTTCCATAAACTGGGTCCCTTTATTTGCATAGAGTGTTTACACAGATTAAGTTTAACTCTGGGGATATCAAAGAGATATTTATTTCTGGTGTGGTGATAATGGGTCCTATTACATCTGTCCAGGAAGAGTTTCAGAGCAGGATTTGCATTTAAGAACAGGGTTTTGTAAATGTAGTTGACACAAGAAAATTTATGGAGTGAGATTATGTTTAGCATATTTAGGGAGTTAAACAAGGGGCCGAGTGTTGCCTGAAAGCAGAATTTGATATTATTCTGATTGCAGATTTTTGCTGGGTGATGATGGACTTGAGGTGGTTTGTAGTGGTTGAACCTCATGCACAGATACCATAGTTGAGATAAGGATAGATTAGTGCATAATATAGAGAGATGAGAGCAGAGTTAGGTACATAATATCTGATTTTGGAGAGTATACCAACTGTTTTAGAGACTTTCTTAGTTATGTGTTGTATGTGGGTACTGAAGTTGAGTCTCTTGTCTAGGAATAGGCCAAGAAACTTCTCATCATTTTTATTGCTAATGTTTACATTGTCTATCTGAAGCTGAATTGCATTTGTAGATTTGCTTCCAAATAAGATGTAGTAGGTCTTTTCTATGTTAAGTGTTAGTTTGTTGGTTGACATCCAAAAGTGGACTTTTTTTAGTTCATTATTAACAACATTATTTAGTGTATGTGGGTTGGGGTTGTAGTAGATGAGGGTAGTATCATCAGCAAACAAAATAGGTTTCAGAATGTTAGAGACATTAGGCAGATCATTGATGTATATAAGAAATAGAAATTTATTGGATACCCCATCACCATTGGTGTACCAAACCTTGAGACTCTTCTTGGTAACTCTGGTGCCAGAGTTCCCCTTTTCACTGGGGATCTGGGGGTAGTGATTGGCCTACTAGGGGGTGTCTGGGGGCAAATGGGGGCTGTGGGGGTGTCTGGGGGGGTGCTAGGGGGTGCCTGGGAGTGCCTGGTAGGCGAATCGGGTCTGGGCATCTAGGGGGTAGGAAGGGCATAATGGGTCTGAAAGTTAGGGGAATTCTGAATGGCATTGGGGGATTGAGAAACAGAGTTAGACTGAGTGTCATATAGAGGTTGAGAGGTTGTGGGGGGGGGGGAGATATTGAGAGTAGAGGGCTGAGAGGAGAATGGAGCATGGGTGCTGGGAGTGGAAGAGAGGGTGTATTAGTAAGGGGAGGATCAGGGGTAGGTGGGGGTTTTGTGGTAGAAGAGGGGAAGAGGGAGATGGGGGAAGGTGTTAGGGTGGTCACAAGGTGAGGGGGTTAAATGAGGGCTGGAGGTGCATAGGAAGGGTGAGGGTTAGGTGGGGTTTGGGGGTGAGTGGAAGAGGGGTGCAGTGGAAGCTGGGATGGAGTAGATGGAATTGAAAGCAGTAGGGTAGAAGGGGCAGGGGAGTAGGAAGGGGTAGTAGGGGAGGGGGGGATGGGGAATCCACAAATCCCTTGTGGATTTGTGTGTGTGTGTGTACTCACCTACTTGCACAATAGGTGTACTCACCTAGTTGTGCTTGCGGGGATTGAGGTCTGGCTCTTTGGTCCCGCCTCTCAACCGTCAATTAACAGGTGTACAGATTCCTGAGCCTACTGGGCTCTATCATATCTACACTTAAAACTGTGTCTGGAGTCAGCCTCCACCACATCACTTCCTTATGCATTCCATTTGTCAACCACTCTGACACTAAAAAAGTTCTTTCTAATATCTCTGTGTCTCATTTGGGCACTCAGTTTCCACCTGTGTCCCCTTGTGCGTGTGCTCCTTGTGCTAAATAGCCTGTTTTTATCTACCCAATCAATTCCCTTCAGAATCTTGAATGTGGTGATCATGTCCCCCCTAACTCTTCTGTCTTCCAGCGAAATGAGGTTTAATTCCCGTAGTCTCTCCTCGTAGCTCATACCTCTCAGCTCGGGTACTAGTCTGGTGGCAAACCTTTGAACCTTTTCCAGTTTAGTCTTATCCTTCACTAGATATTGACTCCCTGCTCGGGCTGCATACTTCAGCATTGGCCTGACATATGTGGTATACAAGGTTCTGAATGATTCTTTACACATGTTTCTGAATACCGTTAGTATGTTGGCCAGCCTGGCATATGCCGCTGATGTTATCCTCTTGATATGTGCTGCAGGAGACAGGTCAGGCGTGATATCAACCCCCAAGTCTTTTTCTTTCTCTGACTCCTGAAGAATTTCCTCTCCCAGATGATACCTTGTATCTGGCTTTCTGCTCCCTACACCTATTTTCATTACATTACATTTGGTTGGGTTAAACTCTAACAACCATTTGTTCGACCATTCCATCAGCTTGTCTAGGTCTTCTTGAAGCCTCAAACAGTCCTCTTCTGTCTTAATCCTTCTCATAATTTTGGCATCGTCCACAAACATTGAGAGAAATGAATCGATACCCTCTGGGAGATCATTTACATATATCAGAAACAAGATAGGACCGAGTAAGAGCCCTGTGGGAATCCACTGGTAACTTCACGCTAATCGCAGGTCTCACCCCTCACCGTAACTCTCTGCTTCCTATTGCTTAGATACTCCCTTATCCACTGGAGCACTTTACCAGCTACACCTCTCTCAAGCTTATGTACCAGTCTCTTATGCGGTACTGTGTCAAAGGCTTTCCGACAATCCAAGGAAATCCAGTCCACCCAGCTCTCTCTTTCTTGCGTATTCTTTGTCACCTGGTCGTAGAATTCTATTAAACCAGTCAGGCAAGATTTACCCTACCTGAACCCAATGTTGGCGATTTGTCACAAAGTCCCTTCTCTCCAGATGTGTTACCAGGTTTTTTCTCACGATCTTCTCCATCACCTTGCATGGTATACAAGTCAAAGACCCTGGCCTGTAGCTCAGTGCCTCCTGCCTGTCGCCCTTTTTGTATATTGAGACCACATTCGCCGTCTTCCATATTTCTGGTAGGTCTCCCGTCTCCAGTGACTTACTATACACTATGGAGAGTGGCAAGCAAAGTGCCTCTGCACACTCTTTAAGTACCCATGGTGAGATCCCGACTAGATCAACAGCCTTTCTAACATCTAGTTCCATCAGATGTCTCTTGACCTCCTCTCTCGTAATTTCGAACTCTTCCAAGGGCGCCTGGTTTACCTCCCTTTCTCCTAGCACAGTGACCTCACCTTGTTCTATTGTGAAGACCTCCTGGAACCTCTTGTTGAATTCTTCACACACCTCTTTGTCATTCTCTGTATACCTGTCCTCGCCTGTTCTAAGTTTCAATACCTGTTGTTTCACTGTTGTTTTCCTTCTGATGTGACTGTAGAGAAGCTTTGGTTCGGTCTTGGCTTTGTTTGCTATATCATTTTCAAAACTTTTCTCTGCTTCTCTTCTCACTTGAAGTGCTTTCTGGTGTTCTGTTATTCCGGAAGTTCCTCCACGCCCTTTCTTTCAGTTTTTTCGCTTCCATACATGCCCTATCATACTATGGATTCTTCTGTTGCTTCTCGGATTTTTCCCTTTGGGCCGGGATGAACCTGATTACTGCCTCCTGACACTTTTGGGTAACATAGTCCATCATAACTTGTACAGACTTATCTCTGAGATCTGTGTCCCAAGGTATTTCCCTTAGGAAACTACTTATCTGTTCATAATTCCCCTTTCGGTATGCCAGCCTTTTGATTCCTAGTTCTTTTTTGGGGGAGATTGTTCCCAGTTCTATCAGGTACTCAAAGTTCAATACACTATGATCACTCATTCCCAGGGGCGCTTCCATCCTAACTTCCCTTATATCCCACTCATTTAGGGTAAATATCAAATCAAGCATTGCTGGTTCATCTTCACCTCTCATTCTTGTTGGTTCCTTGATGTGCTGGCTTAGAAAGTTTCTTGTTGCCACGTCCAGCTGCTTAGCTCTCCATGTTTCTGGTCCTCCATGCGGGTCTCTGTTCTCCCAATCTATTTTCCCTTGGTTGAAGTCTCTCATAATTAGTAGTCTAGATCCATTCCTGCTAGCAATAGAAGCTGTTCTTTCTGTTATGTTAATGGTGGCCATGTTTCTATCATATTCCTGTCTGAGGCTTCTGTCATTTGGTGTTGGATTATATATGACTACGACTAAAAAAACATTCCCTCCATTTGTTATGGTACCTACTATGTAGTCACTGAAACCTTCACAGCCCTGAATAACCATCTTCTCAAAATCCCAGCCTTTTCTTTTCAGCAGAGCTACACCACCACCACCTCTTCCTTCCCTCTCTTTCCTTATACCATAACAGTCCTGTGGGAACACTGCATTTGTTATCGATTTCGTTAGCTTTGTTTCTGTGAGGGCTATTATGTCTAGGTTTTCCTCTAGTACCCTTTCTCCAAGCTCATTTGCTCTATTCGTAATCCCTCTATGTTAGTGTACATGGCTTTGAGGCTCACTTTCTTCTGTCCCTTCTCAAATCGCCTCCTTGGTGAGTGTTCTGCTGGTGGGGGGGGGGGGAAGCTGTTCCATGGGTGTGAGGACCTCTGAGGTGGATAACAGGGTCTCAGAGAATACTGGGATGGGGGGTGGGGGATCCAGTGAAGGGAGAGGGACAGGGAGGGTATGGGGTGAAAGGGGAGGGAGGACAGCAAGGAAAAGGGGGAGGGTGGACTCGGTGGGAGGAGGGGAGGGGGGACTCGGTGGGAGGAGGGGAGTGGTAGAAGGGTGGGGATTGGATGTGGGGGGAGGGAGGGTGAGGGCAGGGAGGGTTTGGGGTAAAAGGGTGTTCTATGCGGAGGGTGGCGGGGTTGTCCTTCCCGCTGGTGTTACTGGGTAGTTGCTTGTGGGTTCCCCCTCGCCTCTGGGGGTGTTGTGTTGGGAGCTGTGATTTCCTGGTGTTCCCCTCTCGCCCTGCGCCTCTTCCTTGCTTCTGCCGCCGCGGCTCTCTCCTCCCTCATCATGTCTCTCTGGAGGAATACATTTTTGAGCTCTCCCACATTTTTCAGGCAGCTCTTCCTTGATAGAATCTTCTCCTTTGTGCTCTCGTTTGCAAACACTATCTTTAACACTCAGTCTCGGTCTTTGTTGTACCATCCTAGCCTGAAAACCTTCTCAATGCTATGCTCAGCCCCTTCCATGTCTAGTGCCTTCAGTATTTCATTCACTGCTGCTTTGTCCTTGTCATTCCACTCTGTCGTATTGGAGCCTTCCTGCTCTTTAATGCCCACAGCAACCACTGATCTTTTCCTTTCCAGCAGTTGGCTAGTGGAGCGTGCCACTTCCTGTGAGGTGGCTGCTTTCATGGCCACCTCCATCACTGCAGACATTACTTCAGAGTTATTTTTTTTTAGCATTTCTGCAAATGTTACTTTTATTGTGGCATTCTCTTCCAAAGTACTATTACCACCTTCTGTGTGTGTGTGTGTGTGTGTGTGTGTGTGTGTGTGTGTGTGTGTGTGTGTGTGTGTGTGTGTGTGTGTGTGTGTGTGTGTGTGTGTGTGTGTGTGTGGAAAAAAACAATTAGTAGTTTGTAACAGTAGATTTATTGGCAGTTGAGAGACGGTGTTATGGCCACAATGGGTCGCAACCGGGTTCTTTTCTGGGGGTACTAAAGTTCTGGTATCCTACCCCAAGTTAGTAGTGGCTTTCAAGGAGTGAGCTCGGTAATGCAAGTTAAACAAATAGGGGGGTGCAGTAAATACTACACTTCATTGATTATCCATATATTCACATATATAATTAATTTCCCATCACCTCATCTATATAGTCCTAACAGAAGTATTTCTACACTTAATATGTACAAAAATGTCTCATGGAACACTATGTATTCTTCGATGCTCAATCGATGCAGTCTTGTAAGCTACCGTGTTTCCTCATCCATCGTATTATCCTTAGCCGGTACTTTGAAACAACAATGAGTCTACCCTGTCCACGGGCCAGCCAAACCACAGCCTCACTAAGTGCTTCCTCGTGAATGCCCACAATCACAGTCCAGCCTGTGTTGGCAGATACCATCAGCCTCGCGCTGCTGGGCCACTTCACGTGCAAATACTAGGGTAGCGAGACCTAGGCAGGAGCTTCATGCAACTCGCTTGTTACTCTCCTCCTCAGCACCTTAGTCAGTCGTCTCTTCTGTTAGCCAGCCCCGGGTACGTCGAATCCTGTCACTGCCACTCCACAGGCAGACAGTACAACACTTCACAGTTCTTCTCCAGCGGCGGCTCACTGCTTCCGTAAAGCAGAATGGTGTAGAGAGACCTTGGCTGCCCTGGGTAGACTGACTGTCCTCGTATCACAGCAGCCCTACATCGACTCTGTGGATACAGACACGTCGTCAGTACACTGGGACACTAGGAAACAACCCTTACTGACTTAGACACATACATCCAACTTCGATTATGATAGATGGCGCTGTTTTTCTAGGCCCCACCTCACTAGAGGTCAGCACCAGCTACCTCACGAGCTGACTAGGACTGGAATCTAGTGCCTTTTGACGATATAGTCCTGTCACTACTAGATGGTGTCGTCCATGTTGTGGGTGGGGTTTCGGGAGCAGACTCACAGATGGCATTGACGTCGCTACTCCGTGCTCTGACGATGGACTTGGGTTCGTAACAGACGGGCCGAAAGAGCAGAGCTCAATCCCCGCAAGCACACCTAGGTGAATACAACTAGGTGAATACACACAGAAATCACAATAGGGTAATGCATCAAGTGAACAAATCCACAAGGGCCGTGATGAGGGTTTGAACTTGTTCATTTGATGCATCACCCTATTGGGATTTTTGTGTGTAATGAAGTGATGGCAAAGAAGTACAGCAGCTTGTTGGCAGAGCTCAGGTGCATGGGGGAATTGTGGAAAACCCTGGTTTGTGTCTCGGAGAGGCTGCAGGATCCGTGCGAATTCAGTGGAATTCTTGGTTGCCATTCTTTTGACCATGTCGTGGCCTAGTCGAGTAAGGCAGTGTCTGGGATCATCCTGTGTGTAAGTTCGAACCCTCATCATGGCCCTTGTTGATTTGCTCTTTAGGTGAATACAAGTCGTATTCGACTTGTATTCACCTAAATACAAGGTGAAGTCGTACGCACAATGGGCACTACGACTCCCAAGGCAGAAACAAATGGGCAGAGTTGCCATCACCTGATGAGCCTGTTCACCTACAAATAAATAGATACTTGGAAGATAGACAGGACATCCTGCAATAAGTGTAAGATGCGTGTAGTAGAGATGCTAGAGGAAAATAGGTTGTGAGTCAGAACATTAGACAGACACAGTTTCAAGTGTAGATATGATAGAGCCCAATAGGCTCAGGAATCTGTACACCTGCTAATGGACGGTTGAGAGGCGGGACCAAAGAGCCAGACCTCAACCCCCACAAACACAACTAGGTGAGTACACAGACACACACACACTAGGTGAGTACACCTATTATGCAAGTAGGTGAGTACAAATAGGTGAGTACACACACACACAAATTCACAAGGGATTTGTGGATTCCCCATCCCCCTCTCCCCTACTACCCCCTCCTACTCCCCTGCCCCTTCTACCCTACTGCTTTCAATTCCATCTGCTCCATCCCAGCTTCCACTGCACCCCTCTTCCACTCACCCCCAAACCCCACACAACCCTCACCCCTCCTATGCACCTCCAGCTCTTGCGTATTTCTTGCGTATTCTTTGTCACCTGGTCGTAGAATTCTATTAAACCAGTCAGGCAAGATTTACCCTACCTGAACCCATGTTGGCGATTTGTCACGAAGTCCCTTCTCTCCAGATGTGTTACCAGGTTTTTTCTCACGATCTTTTCCATCACCTTGCATGGTATACAAATCAAAGACCCTGGCCTGTTGTTCAGTGCCTCTTGCCTGTTGCCCTTTTTGTACATTGGGACCATATTCGCGTCTTCCATATTTCTGGTAGGTCTCCCGTCTCCAGTGAGTTACTATACACTATAGAGAGTGGCAAGCAAAGTGCCTCTGCACACTCTTTAAGTACTCATGGTGAGATCCCGTCTAGACCAACAGCCTTTCTAACATCCAGATCCATCAGGTGTCTTTTGACCTCCTCTCTCGTAATTTCGAACTCTTCCAAGGCCGCCTGGTTTACCTCCCTTTCTCCTAGCATAGTGACCTCACCTTGTTCTATTGTGAAGACCTTATGGAACCTCTTGTTGAGTTCTTCACACACCTCTTTGTCATTCTCTGTATACCTGTCCTCGCCTGTTCTAAGTTTCATTACCTGTTCTTTCACTGTTGTTTTCCTTCTGATGTGACTGTGGAGAAGGTTTGGTTCGGTCTTGACTTTGTTTGCTATATCATTTTCAAAACTTTTCTCTGCTTGTCTTCTCACCCTGACGTGCTTTCTGGTGTTCTGTCATTCCGAAAGTTCCTCCACGCCCTTTTTTTCAGTTTCTTCGCTTCCATACATGCCCTATCATACTATGGATTCTTCTGTTGCTTCTCGGATTTTTCCCTCTGGGCCGGGATGAACCTGATTACTGCCTCCTGACACTTTTGGGTAACATAGTCCATCATACCTTGTACAGACTTATCTCTGAGGTCTGTGTCCAAAGGTATGTGTCGTGGTGTATAGTGTCGTGGAGTGTAGTGTCGTGAAGTATAGTGTCGTTGTGTATAGTGTCGTTGTGTATAGTGTCGTTGAGTATAATGTCGTGGAGTATAGTGTCGTAGAGTATAATGTCGTGATGTATAGTGTCGTGGTGTATAGTGTCGTGGTGTACGGTGTCGTGGTGTATAGTGTCGTGGTGTATAGTGTCGGGGAGAATAGTGTCGTTGAGTATAGTGTCGTGGTGTATAGTGTCGTGGAGTACAGTGTCGTGGTGTATAGTGTCGTGGTGTATAGTGTCGTGGAGTATTGTGTAGTGGTGTATAGTGTCGTGGAGTATAGTGTCGTGGAGTATAATGTCGTGGTGTATAGTGTCGTGGTGTATAGTGTTGTGGTGTACGGTGTCGTGGAGTATAGTATCGTGGTGTAAGGGATCGTGGTGTTTAGTGTCGTGAAATATAATGTCGTGGTGTATAGTGTCGATGAGTATAGTGTCGTGGTGTATTGTGTCGTGGAGAATAGTGTCGTGGTGTATAGTTTCGGTGAGAATAGTGTCGTGTGGATTATAGTGTTGTGGAGGTTAGTGTCGTGGAGTATAGTTTCGTGGAGTATAGTGTTGTGGAGTATAGTGTCGTGGAGTATAGTGTCGTGGAGAATAATATCGTGGAGTATAGTGTCGTGGTGTATAGTGTCGTGGATTATAGTGTCGTGGAGTATTGCGTCGTGGAGCATAGTGTGGTGGAGTATATTGTCGTGAAGTATAGTGTCGTAGTGTATAGTGTCTTGGTGTATTGTGTCGTGGAGTATAGTGTCGTGGTGGATAGTGTCGAGGAGTACAGTGTCGTGGTGTATAGTGTGGAGTATATTGTCGTGGCGTATAGTGTTGTGGTGTATAGTTTAGTGGAGTATAGTGTCGTGGTGCATAGTGTTGTGGAGTATAGTGTCGTGGAGTATATTGTCGTGGTGTATAGTGTCGTGGAGTATTGTGTAGTGGTGTATAGTGTCGTGGAGTATAGTGTCATGGAGTATAATGTCGTGGTGTATAATGTCGTGGTGTATATGTCGTTAAGTATAGTGTCGTGGTGTATAGTATAGCGGTGTACGGTGTCGTGGAGTATAGTATCGTTGTGTAAGGGGTCGTGGTGTATAGTGTCGTGAAATATAATGTCGTCGTGTATAGTGTCGTGGTGTATAGTGTCGTGAAATATAATGTCGTGGTGTATAGTGTCGTGGTGTATAGTGTCGTGGAGTATAGTGTCGTGGTGTATAGTGTTGTGGTGTACGGTGTCGTGGAGTATAGTATCGTGGTGTAAGGGGTCGTGGTGTTTAGTGTCGTGAAATATAATGTCGTGGTGTATAGTGTCGTTGAGTATAGTGTCATGGTGTATTGTGTCGTGGAGAATAGTGTCGTGGTGTATAGTTTCGGTGAGAATAGTGTCGTGTGGGTTATAGTGTTGTGGAGTATAGTGTCGTGGTGTATTGTGTCGTGGAGAATAACGTCGTGAAGTATAGTGTCGTGGTGTATAGTATCGTGAAGTATAGTGTCGTGGAGTATAGTGTCGTGGATTATAGTGTCGTGGAGTATAGTGTTGTGGAGTATAGTGTCGTGGTGTATAATGTAATGGAGAATAGTGTCGTGCGGATTATAGTGTTGTGGAGTATAGTGTCGTGGTGTATTGTGTCGAGGAGAATAGTGTTGTGGAGTATAGTGGCGTGGTGTATAGTGTCGTAAAGTATAGTGTCGTGGAGTATAGTGTCGTGGATTATAGTGTCGTGGAGTATAGTGTTGCGGAGAATAGTGTCGTGGAGTATAGTGTCGTGGATTATAGTGTCGTGGAGTATAGTGTTGCGGAGTATAGTGTCGTGGTGTATAGTGTCGTGGAGTATAGTGTCGTGCAGTATAGTGTCGTGGAGTATAGTGTCGTGGTGTATAGTGCCGTGGAGTATAGTGTCGTGGATTATAGTGTCGTGGAGTATAGTGTTGCGGAGTATAGTGTCGTGGTGTGTAGTGTCGTGGAGTACAGTGTCGTGCAGTATAGTGTCGTGGAGCATAGTGTCGTGGTGTATATAGTTGTGGAGTATATTGTCGTGGAGTATAGTGTTGTGGTGTATAGTTTAGTGGAGTATAGTGTCGTGGTGTATAGTGTTGTGGAGTATAGTATCGTGGAGTATATTGTCGTGGAGTATAGTGTTGTGGTGTATAGTTTTGTGAAGTATAGTGTCGTGGTGTATAGTGTTGTGGAGTATAGTGTCGTGGAGTATATTGTCGTGGAGAATAGTGTCGTGGAGTATAGTGTCGTGGAGTATAGTGTAGTTGAGAATAGTGTCGTGGAGTATAGTGTCGTGGTGCATAGTGTGGTGTATAGTGTCGTGGAGTATAGTGTCGTGGAGTATAGTGTCGTGGAGAATAGTGTCGGTGTGGATAGTGTCGGGGAGTATAGTGTCGTTGTGTAAAGTGTCGGTAAGTATAATGTCGTGGAGTATAATAACGTAGGGTATAGCGTCGTGGAGTATAGTATAGTTGTGAATAATGTCGTGGTGTATAGGGTCGTGGATTACAATGTCGTGGTGAATAGTGTCGTGGAGTATAGTGTCGTAGAGTATAGTATCGTGGTGTATCGGGTTGTGGAATATAGTGTCGTGGTGTATAGTGTCGTGGTGTATAGTGTCGTGGATTACAGTGTCGTGGAATACTCCACGACACTATACTCCACGACACTATTCACCACGACATTGTACTCCACGACCCTATACACCACGACACTATATACCACGACACTATACTCCATGGAGTGTAGTGTCGTGGAGTATAGTGTAGTGGAGAATAGTGTCTTAAAGTATAGTGCGGAGTATAGTGTCGTGGAGAATAGTGTCTGTGTAGATAGTGTCGTGAAGTATAGTGTCGTGGAGAATAGTGTCTGTGTGGATAGTGTCGTGAAGTATAGTGTCGTGGAGAATAGTGTCCGGGAGTATTGTGTCCTGGAGTATAGTGTCGTGAAGTATAGTGTCGTGGAGAATAGTGTCCGGGAGTATTGTGTCCTGGAGTATAGTGTCGTTGTGTATAGTGTCGTTGTGTATAGGGTCGTGGAGTATAATGTCGTGGAGTATAATAACGTAGAGTATAGTGTCGTGGAGTATATATTGTCGTGGAGTATAGTGTCGTTGTGTATAGTGTCGTGGAGTATAGTGTCGTGGATTATAGTGTCGTGGAGTATAATGTTTTGGTGTATAGTGCCGTGGAGTATAGTGTCGTGGAGTATAGTGTCGTGGTGTATGGTGTCATTGTGTATAGTGTCGTGGTGTATAGTGTTGTGGAGTATAGTGTCGTGGAGTATAGTGTTGTGTAGTATAGTATCGTGGAGTATAGTGTCCTGGAGTATAGTGTCGTTGTATATAGTGTCGTTGAGTATAATGTCGTGGAGTATAGTGTCGTGGAGAATAATGTCGTGGTGTATAGTGTCGTGGTGAATAGTGTCGTGGAGTATAGTGTCGTGGAGTATAATGTCGTGGTGTATAGTGTCGTGGAGTATAGTGTCGTGATGTATAGTGTCATGGTGTATTGTGTCGTGGAGTATAGTGTCGTGGAGTATAGTGTCGTGGTATATTGTGTCGTGGAGTATAGTGTCGTGGAGTATAGTGTCGTGGAGTATAGTGTCGTGGTATATAGTGTCGTGGTATATTGTGTTTTGGAGTATAGTGTCGTGTACACCTGACAGGGGATCAGGCACACTTTCCGGGGGGTCAATTACATTGGTCCGGGGATTGGTTTCACTGGTCAGGGGTTCCTCCTCCGGGATCATTGCGTTTTCTCTGTAGGATTGGAGGGAGTTTCTTCCAATTAGGAGACACAAACTCCACCATCCCCTGATCTTATCCCGTATTTTTGAGGATTCGACTGGGAGAGGCTTCTCGACATGGGCTATTGCATAGTATCTTCTCACAAGGGGCTGGATGCTAAGCCATCCCCTGACTTTATCCCGTATTGATGGGGGCTCGACTGTGAGGCGCTTCTCGACATGGTCTATGGAAAAGTATCCACCCACAAGGGGCAGGATGCTAAGCCATCTCCTGACCTTGGCCAACAGGGAAGAGGCTGCGCGGGCAGAGATTTCCTGTCATGTGGCTGGGTGCCTAATCCAAAGATATTAACGAAGATACTCCCAACTGTGGGGATGGATTTTATCTTCTCCTTTAGGCCGTGACTTTTCTGGTCTGCTTTGTTGGTATCTCCTTAAGTATCAGTTGCGTCCTTCATCTTCCCCTCGCTGGGAACAACACACATTATTCCCCACCACACCAAGCTCACGAGAAATACGTACCTGAAGTATTTCATCTTTACTACTTTGAAAATTAACGAAAAAATATTCAAAGTATTAAATACTCTAATACTATGATAGGAGTAATAGTAATAATACTATCATTTGTTAGGCACATGTCTTAAGTGATATCAGCAATGTTTCTTTATAGGGAGGATGGAATTTTGACATTTAGAGCGAAGATGGTGACTTACGGTACAAATGGTGATGATGTCTTGGTGACTGACCGTAGAGGTGAAAAAAGGGAATTATCAGGATAAAACGCCTATATAGGCCTACATATTTAGCAATACCGCTATATAGCACTTGGATGGGGGTCAGGATAATGATTTGGGGTGGGACGGGGGGAAGGAATGGTGCCTAGACGGTCGGGAATTAAACGCCGACCTGCATTAAGCAAGAGCGTTGTTCTACCGTCCAGCCCAAGTGTGACTGGTATTAGAGGTGGTTGATGGTGTGTGGGTACCTGATAGTAGAAGTGAGTGATGGTAAGTATCTTGGTAACTGGTAGTGAGAGTGAATGATGGTGAATATCTTCGTGATTGGTAATAGAGTTGCTAGATAGTGAGTGTCTTGGTAACTAGTAGTGAAAGTGATTGTTGGTGAGTGTGTTGATGACTGACTGTGCAGCTCAGTGTCTTTAGACTGGCAGTGGAAGTGACTGTCTCAGACTGGCAGTGGAGGTGACTGTCTTAGACTGACAGTGGAGGTGACTGTCTCAGACTGGCAGTGGAGGTGACTGTCTTAGACTGACAGTGGAGGTGACTGTCTTAGACTGGAAGTGGAGGTGACTGTCTTAGACTGGCAGTGGAGGTGAGTGTCTTAGACTGGCAGTGGAGGTGACTGTCTTAGACTGGCAGTGGAGGTGAGTGTCTTAGACTGGCAGTGAAGGTGACTGTCTTAGACTGACAGTGGAGGTGACTGTATTAGACTGGCAGTGGAGGTGACTGTCTTAGACTGACAGTGGAGGTGACTGTCTCAGACTGGCAGTGGAGGTGACTGTCTTAGACAGGGAGTGGAGGTGACTGTCTTAGACAGGCAGTGGAGGTGACTGCCTTAGACAGGTAGTGGAAGTGACTGTCTTAGACAGGCAGTGGAGGTGACTGCCTTAGACAGGTAGTGGAAGTGACTGCCTTAGACAGGTAGTGGAGGTGACTGCCTTAGACAGGTAGTGGAAGTGACTGCCTTAGACAGGTAGTGGAGGTGACTGCCTTAGACAGGCAGTGGAGGTGACTGCCTTAGACAGGTAGTGGAAGTGACTGTCTTAGACAGGCAGTGGAGGTGACTGTCTTAGACAGGCAGTGGAGGTGACTGCCTTAGACAGGCAGTGGAAGTGACTGTCTTAGACAGGCAGTGGAGGTGACTGTCTTAGACAGGCAGTGGAGGTGACTGCCTTAGACAGGTAGTGGAGGTGACTGCCTTAGACTGGCAGTGGAGGTGACTGTCTTAGACTGTCAGTGGAGGTGACTGTCTTGACTGGCAATGGACGTGACTGTCTTAGACTACCAGTGGAGGTGACAGTTGTAAGACTGGCAGTGGAGGTGACTGTCTTAGACTGCCAGTGGAGGTGACTGTCCTAGACTGTCAGTGGAGGTGACTGTCTTAGACTGGCAGTGGAGGTGACTGTCTTAGACTGCCAGTGGAGGTGACTGTCCTAGACTGGCAGTGGAGGTGACTGTCTTAGACTGGCAGAGGTAAAAGTCTTGGACTGGCAGAGGAGGTGAGTATCTTAGACTGTCAGTAGAGGCGACTGTCTCAGACTGGCAGTGAAGGTGACTGTCTTAAACTGGCAGTGGAGGTGACTGTCTTAGACTGGCAGTGGAGGTGACTGTCTTAGACTGGCAGTGGAGGTGACTCTCTTAGACTGGCAGTGGAGGTGACTGTCTTAGACTGGCAGTGGAGGTGACTGTCTTAGACTGGCAGTGGAGGTGACTGTCTTAGACTGGCAGTGGAGGTGACTGTCTCAGACTGGCAGCGGAGGTGACTGTCCAAGACTGGAACTAGCAAGGAAATTAAGTGGTGAAGGTTACGAAAGGAGATCAAGTGTACGAAAGATCGTAAATCGTTGGGAAAGTGAAGGGTAATGAAGGTGGTGAAGGGTAGGGAAGGTGATGAAGGGTAGGGAAGGTGGTGAAGGGTAGGGAAGGTGATGAAGGGTAGGGAAGGTGATGAAGGGTAGGGAAGGTGGTGAAGGGTAGGGAAGGTGGTGAAGGGTGGGGAAGGTGATGAAGGGTAGGGAAGGTGGTGAAGGGTGGGGAAGGTGGTGAAGGGTAGGGAAGGTGATGAAGGGTAGGGAAGGTGATGAAGGGTAGGGAAGGTGATGAAGGGTGGGGAAGGTGATGAAGGGTAGGGAAAGTGATGAAGGGTAGGGAAGGTGATGAAGGGTGGGGAAGGTGATGAAGGGTGGGGAAGGTGATGAAGAGTAGGGAAGGTGATGAAGGGTAGGGAAGGTGATGAAGGGTAGGGAAGGTGATGAAGGGTAGGGAAGGTGATGAAGGGTAGGGAAGGTGGTGAAGGGTAGGGAAGGTGGTGAAGGGTGGGGAAGGTGATGAAGGGTAGGGAAGGTGGTGAAGGGTGGGGAAGGTGGTGAAGGGTAGGGAAGGTGATGAAGGGTAGGGAAGGTGATGAAGGGTAGGGAAGGTGATGAAGGGTGGGGAAGGTGATGAAGGGTAGGGAAGGTGATGAAGGGTAGGGAAGGTGGTGAAGGGTAGGGAAGGTGGTGAAGGGTGGGGAAGGTGATGAAGAGTAGGGAAGGTGATGAAGGGTAGGGAAGGTGATGAAGGGTAGGGAAGGTGATGAAGGGTAGGGAAGGTGATGCAGGGTGGGGAAGGTGATGAAGGGTAGGGAAGGTGATGAAGGGTAGGGAAGGTGATGAAGGGTAGGGAAGGTGATGAAGGGTAGGGAAGGTGATGAAGGGTAGGGAAGGTGGTGAAGGGTAGGGAAGGTGGTGAAGGGTGGGGAAGGTGATGAAGGGTAGGGAAGGTGGTGAAGGGTGGGGAAGGTGATGAAGAGTAGGGAAGGTGATGAAGGGTAGGGAAGGTGATGAAGGGTAGGGAAGGTGATGAAGGGTAGGGAAGGTGATGCAGGGTGGGGAAGGTGATGAAGGGTAGGGAAGGTGATGAAGGGTAGGGAAGGTGATGAAGGGTAGGGAAGGTGATGAAGGGTAGGGAAGGTGATGAAGGGTAGGGAAGGTGGTGAAGGGTAGGGAAGGTGGTGAAGGGTGGGGAAGGTGATGAAGGGTAGGGAAGGTGGTGAAGGGTGGGGAAGGTGGTGAAGGGTAGGGAAGGTGATGAAGGGTAGGGAAGGTGATGAAGGGTAGGGAAGGTGGTGAAGGGTGGGGAAGGTGATGAAGGGTAGGGAAGGTGATGAAGGGTAGGGAAGGTGGTGAAGGGTGGGGAAGGTGATGAAGGGTAGGGAAGGTGGTGAAGGGTGGGGAAGGTGGTGAAGGGTAGGGAAGGTGGTGAAGGGTGGGGAAGGTGGTGCAGGGTGGGGAAGGTGGTGAAGGGTAGGGAAGGTGATGAAGGGTAGGGAAGGTGATGAAGGGTAGGGAAGGTGATGAAGGGTAGGGAAGGTGATGAAGGGTGGGGAAGGTGATGAAGGGTAGGGAAGGTGATGAAGGGTAGGGAAGGTGATGAAGGGTAGGGAAGGTGATGAAGGGTAGGGAAGGTGATGAAGGGTAGGGAAGGTGGTGAAGGGTAGGGAAGGTGGTGAAGGGTGGGGAAGGTGATGAAGGGTAGGGAAGGTGGTGAAGGGTGGGGAAGGTGGTGAAGGGTAGGGAAGGTGATGAAGGGTAGGGAAGGTGATGAAGGGTAGGGAAGGTGATGAAGGGTGGGGAAGGTGATGAAGGGTAGGGAAGGTGATGAAGGGTAGGGAAGGTGGTGAAGGGTAGGGAAGGTGGTGAAGGGTGGGGAAGGTGATGAAGAGTAGGGAAGGTGATGAAGGGTAGGGAAGGTGATGAAGGGTAGGGAAGGTGATGAAGGGTAGGGAAGGTGATGAAGGGTAGGGAAGGTGATGAAGGGTAGGGAAGGTGATGAAGGGTAGGGAAGGTGGTGAAGGGTAGGGAAGGTGGTGAAGGGTGGGGAAGGTGATGAAGGGTAGGGAAGGTGGTGAAGGGTGGGGAAGGTGGTGAAGGGTAGGGAAGGTGATGAAGGGTAGGGAAGGTGATGAAGGGTAGGGAAGGTGGTGAAGGGTGGGGAAGGTGATGAAGGGTAGGGAAGGTGATGAAGGGTAGGGAAGGTGGTGGAGGGTGGGGAAGGTGATGAAGGGTAGGGAAGGTGGTGAAGGGTGGGGAAGGTGGTGAAGGGTAGGGAAGGTGGTGAAGGGTGGGGAAGGTGGTGCAGGGTGGGGAAAGTGATGAAGGGTGGGGAAGGTGGTGAAGGGTGGGGAAGGTGGTGAAGGGTGGGGAAGGTGGTGAAGGGTGGGGAAGGTGATGAAGGGTGGGGAAGGTGGTGAAGGGTGGGGAAGGTGGTGAAGGGTGGGGAAGGTGATGAAGGGTAGGGAAGGTGATGAAGGATAGGGAAGGTGATGAAGGGTGGGGAAGGTGGTGAAGGGTGGGGAAGGTGAAGAAGGGTAGGGAAGGTGATGAAGGATAGGGAAGGTGATGAAGGGTGGGGAAGGTGATGAAGGGTGGGGAAGGTGATGAAGGGTGGGGAAGGTGGTGAAGGGTGGGGAAGGTGGTGAAGGGTGGGGAAGGTGGGGAAGGGTGGGGAAGGTGATGAAGGGTGGGGAATGTGATGAAGGGTGGGGAAGGTAGTAAAGGAAAGAAGAGGGAAGATAAGGCAGCGGCGATAAGGTTTTTAGGGGATGGGTAGGGAAGGAGGTGAATGGTAGGGGTAGAGAAAAAGGCGAAGTGTAGGGTAGGAAAGGTGGTGAGGGGTATGGAAAGTAGTGGAAGGTAGGGAAGGTGGTGACGGGTAGGGTAGGGAAGGTGGTGACGGGTAGGGAAGGGAAGGTGGTGAAGGGTAGGGTAGAGTTGGTAGTATATAAAAGTGAAGTTAGTGAACGGTAAGGTTGGGAAGGTGGTGAATGGTAGGAATGGTTGTGAATAGTAGGAAAGGTGGTGAAAGGTAGGAAGAGTGGTGAATGGTAATGAAGGTGGTGAAGGGTCGGGAAGGGAAGATGGTGATGGGTTGGGAAGGTAGTGAAAGGTAGGGAAGGCGGTGAATGATAGGGGAAGGGAAGGAGGTGAAAGGTAGAGAAGGTGGTGAATGGCAGGGAAGGTGGTTAAGGGTAGGGTAGGGAAGATTGTGAAGGGAAGGGAAGCTGGTGAAAGGAAGGTCACGTGGTGAATTATAAGGTAAGCAAGGTCGTGAACAGTAGTGTAATGAAAGGGGTGAAAGGTAGTAAAGGTGGTAAAGGGAAGGGAAGGTAGTGAATAGTAGGGTTGAGAAGGTGGTGAATAGTAAGGTAGGGTAGGTGGTGAAAGGTAGGGAAGGTGGTAAAAGGTAGGGTAGGGAAGGTGGTGAATGGTAGGGGTGGTGGTGAAGGGTAGGGAAGGTGGGAAAAGATAGGTAAGGTTGTGAAGGGTTGGAAAGATGGTGAATGGTAGGGAAGGGAGGGTGATGAATTGTTGGGTAAGGAAGGTGGTGAATGGTAGGTGGGGAAGGTGGTGAAAGGTAGGGAAGGTGATGGATGGTAAGGATGGTGAGAAAAGATAGGGAAGGTGGTGTAGGGTAGAAATGGTGGCGAAAGAAGGGAGGGTGGTGAGTGGTAGGGTAGGAAAAGTGTTGAATGTTAGGGAAGTTATTAAAGGGTAGAGACTGTGGTGAAGGGTAGGAAAGGTGGTGAATGGTAGGGTAGGGAAAATGGTGAATGGTAGGGTTGGGAAGGTGGGAGTGGAAGGGTAGGGAAGGTGGTGAAAGGCAGGGAAGGCGATGAAGGGTAGGGATGGTGGGAAAAGATAGGGTAGGTGGTGAAAAGTAGGGAAGGTTCCGAGTGATTGAGTAGGGAAGGTGGTGCAAGGTAAGGGAAGGGAGTGAATGATAGGGTACTGAAGATGGTGAAACGTAAGGAAAGTGGTGAAGGAAGCATAGGATAGGGCAATTGGGGAAGGTGGTGAAATGTAGGGAAGGTGGTGAATGGAAAGAAGTTGTTGAAGGGGTAAGGAAGGTGGTGAAGGGTAAGTAGGAAAGGTGGTGTAAGGTTGGTAAGATGGTGAAGGATAGGGAGGGTAGAAAAAAGTAGGGTAGATGGTTAATGGTAGGGCAGGGAATGTTGTGAAAGGTAGAAAAAGTGTAGAATAATAGGGGAGGGAAGGTAGTGAATAGTAGGGTAGGGAAGGTGGTGATAGGTGGGGAAGGTGGCGAAGAGTAAGGAAGGTGGAAATGGAAGGTTAGGGAAGAAAGGTGAATGGTAGGGAAGGTGGTGAATGGTAGGGAAGGTGGTGAATGGTAGGGAAGGTGGTGAATGGTAGGTGGGGAAGGTGGTGAAAGGTAGGGAAGGTGATGAATGGTAGAGACGCTGGTGAAGGGTAGGGAAAGTGATGAAGGGTAGGAAAGGTGGTGAAGGGTAGAGAAGATGGAGAAGGGAAGAGTAGCAAAAGTTGTGAAAGGTAAGAAAGGTGGCGAGTGGTAGAGTAGGGAAGGTGGTGAAAAGTAGGGATGGTGGTGAAGGGTAGGGAAGGTTGTGAAAGGAAGGGAATGTGGTGATTGGTAGGGTAAGGAAGGTGGTGAAAGGATGGGTAGGCAAGGTGGTGAAAGGTAGGGAAAGTGACGAAGAGTAGGGAAGGTGGGGAAAGAGATGGAAGGTGGTGAAGGGTAGGGAAGGTGATGAAAGGTATGGGGGTGGTGAATGGTAGGGGTGGGAAAGGAGGTGAGGGTAGATAAGATGGTGAAAAGGTGGTGACTGATAAGGTAGGGAAGGTGGAAAAGGGTAAGAAATGTGGTGAAGGTAGGGAAGATGGTGAAAAGGTGGTGACTGATAAGGTAGGGAAGGTGGTAAAGGGTAAGAAATGTGGTGAAAGGTAGGGAATGTGGTGAAAGGTATGGTAGGGAAGATGGTGAAAGCAGGGTAGGGAAGGTTGTGAAAGGTAGGGAAGCTGGAGAATGGTAGGGTAGAGAAATTGGTGAATGGTAGGGAAGGTAGTGTAGGGTAGAGTAGGAAAAGTGGTGGATGGTAGGTAAGGTGTTGAAGAGTTGGGTAGGGGAGGTGGTGACTGGCAGGGAAGGTTGTGAAGGGTAAGGTAGGTAAGGTGGTGAAAGGTAGGGAAGCTGGCGAAGGGTAGGGAAGGTGGGGAAAAGATGGAAATTGGTGAAAGGAAGGGAAAGGTAGAGGAGGAGGTGAAGGGTTGGGTAGGGAAGTTGGTGAAATGTAGGGAATGGTAGGGAAGGTGGTAAAGGGTAGCGTTAAGAAGGTCGTGAAGTGAAGCATAGGAAAGGAAGTGAAAAGTACGGGAGGGAAGGTGGTGAATGGTAAGGTAGGGAAGGTGGACAAGGTAGGTAAGGTTGAGATAGATAGCGTAGAGAAGGTGGTGATTGGTAGCGAAGGTGGTGAAAGGTAGGGAAGGGAATGTTGTGAAAGGTAGGGAAGATAGTGAATGGTAAGGAAGGTAGTTTAGGGTAGGGTAGGAAAGGTGTTAAAAGGTAGGTAAGGTGGTGAAGGGTTGGGTAGGGGAGGTGGTGACTGGTAGGAAAGGTGGTTAAGGGTAAGGAAGGTGGTGAATGGTAGGGAATGGATGGTGGTGAATGGAAGGGTAGGGAAGGGTAGGGTAGGTGGTACAAGGTATGGACGCTGATGAAGGGTAGAATAGGGAAGATAGGGATTGATCGTCATGGTGGTGAAAGGTAGGGTAGGGAAGGTGATGATGGGTTCGGTAAGGAAGGGGGTGAAGGGTAGGGGTGGGGGAGATGGTGATTGGTAGGGAAAGTGATGAATTAGAAAAGGTGTAGAAGGGTATAGTAAAAAAGGTTGTGAAGGGTAGGGAAGGTAGTGAATGGTAGGGAAAGTGGTGAATAGTTAGGTAGGGACGGTGGTGAAAGGTAGGGAAGGTGGTGAGAGGTAGGGAATGTAGTGAAAGGTAGAGAAGGGGATGAAAGGTTGGGAAGGGGGTGATTGGTTGCGGAGGGAAAGTGGTGAAAGGTAGGGAAGATAGTGAATGGGTGGTAAGGTGGTGAAAGCTAGGGATGGTGGTGAGTCGTAGGATAGGAAAGGTGGTAAAGGGTTGAGATGGCGGTGAAGTGCAGGGAAGGTGGTGAAAGGTAGGGAAGGTGGAGCATGGAAGGATAGGAAGGAAAGTGAGTGGTAGAGAAGGAAAGGTGGTGAAAGTTAGGTAAGGTGGTGAAGGGTAGGAACGGTGGTGAAAGGTAGGGACGGTGATGAAATGTAGTGTAGGGAAGGTGGTGAGTGGTAGAGTAGGGAAAGTGGTGTAGAGGTAGAGAAGGTAGTAATAGGCAGGATGAGGCAAGTAGGGAAGCATAGGGAAGATGGTGAAAAGTAGGGAATGTAGTGAATGGTATCGAAGGTGGTGAATGGAAGGGTAGAGAAGGTGGTGAAAGATAGGGAACGTGATTATTGCTAGAGAAGGTGGTGAAAGGTATAGAAGGTGGTGAATGGTTGGGTAGGGAAAATTGTATCTATCGATGATTTCTGTGTTGTTTACTAGGATTTCTCTGGCGATGGTTTGGTTATGGGAAGAGATTATATGTTCCTTAATGGAGCCCTGTTGCTTATGCATCGTTAAACGCCTAGAAAGAGATGTTGTTGTCTTGCCTATATACTGGGTTTTTTGGAGCTTACAGTCCCCAAGTGGGCATTTGAAGGCATAGACGACGTTAGTCTCTTTTAAAGCGTTCTGTTTTGTGTCTGGAGAGTTTCTCATGAGTAGGCTGGCCGTTTTTCTGGTTTTATAGTAAATCGTCAGTTGTATCCTCTGATTTTTGTCTGTAGGGATAACGTTTCTATTAACAATATCTTTCAGGACCCTTTCCTCCGTTTTATGAGCTGTGGAAAAGAAGTTCCTGTAAAATAGTCTAATAGGGGGTATAGGTGTTGTGTTAGTTGTCTCTTCAGAGGTTGCATGGCTTTTCACTTTCCTTCTTATGATGTCTTCGATGAAACCATTGGAGAAGCCGTTATTGACTAGAACCTGCCTTACCCTACAGAGTTCTTCGTCGACTTGCTTCCATTCTGAGCTGTGGCTGAGAGCACGGTCGACGTATGCGTTAACAACACTCCTCTTGTACCTGTCGGGGCAGTCGCTGTTGGCATTTAGGCACATTCCTATGTTTGTTTCCTTAGTGTAGACTGCAGTGTGGAAACCTCCGCCCTTTTCCATGACTTTACTTTTCCTAGTAAACAACACAGAAATCATCGATAGATACAGCGATAGCAGGCGGCTTGACGTTTGCGAGGCACTACACATCAAGAAGTCAACACCAGCAATCAACAGCCAATTATTGCACAACTATATTCTACCCACCTCAAGACTCCGCTCCAATATAGAAGCATCAAGAAATATGGACCAATAGGCTTTCTACAAACACTTCTATTCAATACCCATTGTTTTCTGTTCTGTCTTGTGTTGATACTTTTAATACCCTATTAATATCCCCTGTTCTGTCTTGTGTTAATGCCACATCATCCTTCCCACCTCACTCAAATGTAGATATAATATCAGAGAGACGTAAGTTCTAATCAGTTGTGTATTTGTGAAGTCTTTGAAAATGTAATAAGTTTTACGAAACGGGCCCGTGTCGCGTCAGACTAGAAATAAAAATGAATTTTGGAGAAGTGATTTTTTATTTACCTCCAACAGTGAAGCGTAATGTACGAAAGATTGAGAAAATTCGTGTTAGAATTATTAATCTTACTTTTTCGGTCATATTTAATAATATATGTCTACAGGAAAGACTGCTACCAAAATATACTAATATTAAAGTGCACGACCCAGCAGCAAGGAATCAAGCCTTCACGATAAAATATCGCCAGGATCTGATTCGTGATCAGATATACAAGGCAGAGAATGAAATCAAAGACAACAAAACGCAACTACTTCATGCTACAAACGAGTGGAGAAATAGCAACATCGACCATAGTATCCGTACCCGCATTGAACAACACCTCGACATCCTCACAGACCAACATCACCTCAGCACTGAAACAAGGATTATCAAGAAACTAACAACATTATATGGAGGACCTATGGCAATTCCACGACCAAGAGATGGCTTCCTGAACCTTGCAGGAATTAACCTCACTGAGGACCAAGTCACTCTCCTAAATCTGGGCATAAACTGTCATGTTATGTCCAGACCGAGTGAAATGGCCCGGAAAGTAGAGTTGGAAATTCTGTTGGACGACATATTCGACCTCGAGACACAAAAGAAGGTCACTACCAAAGATACCTTACAAGCAGAACTTATTGCAGAAGGAGGAAAGAATCGAGGCAACTACAGAAGCACCATACTGTCCCCCGAGCTTAAAGCGGCAGCTAAAAGCCTTCGTGAGAACAAGGAGATAGTTGTCAGGAGAGGTGACAAGTCGCCAATATATGTCATTCTTAAAAAAGACGAATATCTGGCGAAAATGAACATCATACTCTCTGACCAAACTAAGTTCCAAAGGGTAACGAAGGACACTACAGCCGAATTAAAAGCAAAGGTCAACAAACTGATCGAAACTGTGAACGCCAAGAAATCCGGACTCCACCTGCCAAAGATCATTGGGGAATATAAACCTGGATATGCGTATGGAAATGTCAAGACGCACAAGCCTGGAAACCCACTTCGGCCAATCATTAGCCAGATACCCACACCCACGTACAGACTGGCGAAGCGACTCAACGGCCTGCTGACTCCTTATGTTCCTTGCGCCTTCAGCCTGAAGTCTCCAAAGGAATTTGTGGACTTACTGCGGGGCACACGGGCCACAGGGATAAGAGCCTCGTTGGACGTAGAATCGCTGTTTACCAACGTACCTGTGGACGAGACAATCGGAATGATAGCCGACAGAGTGTATCGTGATCCAGCCTGTACTCCTCTTGACATGCCAGAAAGTATTCTGAGGAAACTACTCCAAGCTTGTACTAAAGAGGCACCCTTCTTGAGCCCGGATGGGCACATGTATAAGCAAGTAGATGGGGTCGCCATGGGTTCTCCCCTAGGTGTCCTGTTTGCAAACTTCTACATGGGTACCATCGAGCAAAAAGTCTTAGTCGACATGAACTTGAAACCGGCCATATACTGCAGGTATGTTGACGACATTTTTACACAGGTACCTGATGTCAGACATCTGCAGGAGCTGAAGGAGGCATTTGAGCAGAGTTCCGTGCTGCGTTTCACTTACGAGACGGAAAAGGATGGGAAGCTGCCTTTTCTAGATGTAACAGTCATGGAAAAGGGCGGAGGTTTCCACACTGCAGTCTACACTAAGGAAACAAACATAGGAATGTGCCTAAATGCCAACAGCGACTGCCCCGACAGGTACAAGAGGAGTGTTGTTAACGCAAACGTCGACCGTGCTCTCAGCCACAGCTCAGAATGGAAGCAAGTCGACGAAGAACTCTGTAGGGTAAGGCAGGTTCTAGTCAATAACGGCTTCTCCAATGGTTTCATCGAAGACATCATAAGAAGGAAAGTGAAAAGCCATGCAACCTCTGAAGAGACAACTAACACAACACCTATACCCCCTATTAGACTATTTTACAGGAACTTCTTTTCCACAGCTCATAAAACGGAGGAAAGGGTCCTGAAAGATATTGTTAATAGAAACATTATCCCTACAGACAAAAATCAGAGGATATAACTGACGATTTACTATAAAACCAGAAAAACGGCCAGCCTACTCGTGAGAAACTCTCCAGACACAAAACAGAACGCTTTAAAAGAGACTAACGTCGTCTATGCCTTCAAATGCCCACTTGGGGACTGTAAGCTCCAAAAAAACCAGTATATAGGCAAGACAACAACATCTCTTTCTAGGCGTTTAACGATGCATAAGCAACAGGGCTCCATTAAGGAACATATAATCTCTTCCCATAACCAAACCATCGCCAGAGAAATCCTAGTAAACAACACAGAAATCATCGATAGATACAGCGATAGCAGGCGGCTTGACGTTTGCGAGGCACTACACATCAAGAAGTCAACACCAGCAATCAACAGCCAATTATTGCACAACTATATTCTACCCACCTCAAGACTCCGCTCCAATATAGAAGCATCAAGAAATATGGACCAATAGGCTTTCTACAAACACTTCTATTCAATACCCATTGTTTTCTGTTCTGTCTTGTGTTGATACTTTTAATACCCTATTAATATCCCCTGTTCTGTCTTGTGTTAATGCCACATCATCCTTCCCACCTCACTCAAATGTAGATATAATATCAGAGAGACGTAAGTTCTAATCAGTTGTGTATTTGTGAAGTCTTTGAAAATGTAATAAGTTTTACGAAACGCGCCCGTGTCGCATCAGACTAGAAATAAAAATGAATTTTGGAGAAGTGATTTTTGATTTACCTCCAACAGTGAAGCGTAATGTACGAAAGATTGAGAAAATTCGTGTTAGAATTATTAATCTTACTTTTTCGGTCATATTTAATAATATATATATATATATATATATATATATATATATATATATATATATATATATATATATATATATATATATATATATATATATATATATATATATATATATATATATATATATATATATATATATATATATATATATATATATATATACATATATATATTTTTTTTTTAATTAAATTATATGGAAGGGAGTACCACCTCTAGCTGTAAGAAGGGGGACCCATAGCCTCGGAGGAAACCACGCATAACGCATTAGAGAGAATGTTTAGATCCCTTCCAATACAGTTTCTGTGTGCTTTTCTCCTACCACCCCCTTCCTTTTTTATTTTTTGTGCTTTATTATGCATTTGATGGTTACAAGATATACATGGGTTGATTCAAAAATAATAATGCAAAAAGGTGCTTAAAGGTTATGGATCTCTTGAAAAACACAACAATGGGAAACATTGATGAATGTCACAGACGGGTTCGATCATTGTTGCTAGTCAAACACTTCTTCGAATTCCTCTGAAGTTGGACTAGTGCCCAAGACGCAACAGGCATTTCCCCTCTGAATCGCAACACTGAGGCGCTGGAACAAGAAACTTTTCTTGTTCTTGGTCTTTTGTAGCGCTGATCAATTTGTCCCCCAATTCCTTCAGGAACTTCAATGCACATTTTCCCCACGAACCGAGGGTTTCCGAGCCGATCGGAACAAAGCTGTGGCAGTGTGCTAGACCTCTGTATTTAATAATTTTCTGCGATTCCCTGAAACAAGCAGCACCACCGCTTTCACGTGTGCTGTAGTGGAGGTAGGTACTGGCCAGTGTGGCAGCGCACGTGTAGTCCCATACCACTTGCTTACCATCCTTCCAAGGTAGCAAGGTGACCCCATCAGGACACTTCTGAGGGTCGTTAGGTCTGGATAAGTGTGGTTCTCTTTGTGCCGGGCAGCGGGCTGTGGCGAGGCTCCTCTTAATGATGTCGTTGACTTCTTCATGTCTTGCAATTTTACCCTGTGATTTACGACATACCAGACCATGACGACCATATTGGTCTGCCATCGCAGTTCCGCAGATGCACCTATGTTCAGTGAGGATGGGGGCGGCAAGGCGAAGGGCAACTCCAATGCGGAGAGCGTCATCACTGAGGCGAGTTCCCAGGGCTGCATTGGGCACAGCAAATAAAAAATCCCCGGCGTGGGGTGCTGTTACCGCTAGGAGGCGGGCTTTGTTTTCAGCATCAGCATTGTCAATCATTGCTGTGACAGTCTTTTCCATTATGCGGCTATCCCAGTGGGCCTGCTTGTGGTCTTTTGGGACTTGTGGTCGGGGTTGAGGGTGTGCAATGGTGTCCCATTGTCTGGCTGCTTCGATGAACGTTTGATCATGAGTTCCTGCTGTCTCTCTCATACGCTCTGGTAGGATCTGCCCTACCAATTCGTTGGCTGCTGTACATGAGGATAAGAATGCTGGAAGTGCTACCTCAGTTGCCTTTCGTATGCCTATCCCTCCAAATCTCACTGGTAGTGTTGCTTGGTCCCACTGACTGTCATCTAAATCTAGGTTGAGCGCCTTCCTGAATATTGACCTGAGGAGCTCATCATATTGATGTTGAAGTGGGTTGCCAAAAGTTGGTGCACACCTTAAGAAGTATGTTAGCCTGGGCAAGGTAAGGCACTTTGTGAGAAGGTAGAGGGCATCGTGGGAGTCCAAGTCCCCAATTCTCTCTTCCATCCTCTTTAGGTCTCTAAACTTTTCGTCAAGGACTGCAGCAATGGCATTGTGGCCCAGAGGTGCTCCGAGTAGTGTGCTGTCGGTAGGTTTAACGACTGAGGCTTCTGGTAAAACTGATTTCACTGCTCTAATGATTACTTCACTGGATGCAATAATTTCGCACTTGGAGGGGTTAAGAACGAGACCCATGGACTCCCCCCATGTCTTCACCAGCTGTAGGTCTTCTAGCAGGGAATCTTGTGTGCCTGCCAGAGTGCCATCATCCAGGAACCAGATGTTGAGCTCACTGGACAGTCTGGTTGTAATTTCTCGAACCGCTATGCAAAAGAGGAACGGTGCAAGTGGATCACCCTGTTGAATTCCCTCTGCTGAGGTGACTTCATGTTTGCCAAACAGGAGGGTTGAGTCTTTGCTGTAGCCTGCTGACACAAACGGGAGAATGCTTCGGCAATGTTCCTGGACTGCAGTGAGGATTGCTTCCCTTTTGACCGAGTTGAAAACGCTTTTAAAATCTAATTTTACTACTGCCTGGTCTTCAGTAAGAGAGCTAATGTAGGCTCGTGCAGCATGAGCCGCTGCTTCACAGCCTTGACGGACTCCAAACCCCAGCTGGTTGGGTTGCAGCATGGTGGCCGCTTCCATTCGGATACTTCTGACAGCAGCCCTTGCAACTAGGCGGCGAAGGGTATTACCAACGGCAATGGGTCTGATCCCTCCCCCCTTCTTTTTCAGGGCACATAGGGATGCACCAAAGAAGAATGGTTTGATTTCATCAGGGATTAACCCGGCGAGGCAGTTGTTGACAAACGTTGTGATTTCTGTCAGGAGCGCTTCTGCAGCTGGGCCAAGAACAGGGTTCACCATTTCCTTCACATGTTGAGGTCTTACCCCTGTGTAGCCTCCTGAGGAGCCCGGGGGAAATGAAACGATAGCTTTATAAACCTCTGACTCCCGGAGGACGAGAGGTTCCTGGTTAGGGGCGAGCCTGACCTGTGGGGGAGGTCCACCTACGGCCCTGAGGGGGTGTTTTTCTCTCAGTGCTTGGGCTGTGGTTTCATCCCTGGGCAAAATTTTGTCCTCACTTGTGATCAACCTGAGTGCCCCGACTGTATTGCCCTCTTCAATTTTCTTGCTGACTTGGGTACCTAATTTTCTGTTGTCGCTGATTGTCGTACTTGGTCGGCCTCGGCGGTGTTTGGTGTGTTTGGGGAGGCGGACTAGGTTGTCAGCCCTAGGAAAATCCCTAATTGCTTTATTGACGGATGAGGCCAGTGTCTTGCCTCCTCTGTCTGGTACACCTAAGCATGCATTGCCAAAAAGTAGCAGATTGTGCCAGGCTTTGATGGTATCAGGTGCATCAAGGTTATTTGACCCTCTGTTGACTTTTGCGATGAGGTCCGTGTATTTCCCGGCAGCAAATGGGCGAGAGGCCTTTGGGATGTGGGTGAGTGTCCTGGTTGACGTTGCTTTAATTGCCTCTAGCAGGTCGTCTGTTGCAATGTAATCTGTTGCGATTTGTACTGGTGCAACAGGCTCCTGAGTGCTGCCTCCTCCCACGGGAGGCCTCCCTGACCCAGGACAGTCACCATGCTGGTGTATGACTCTGGAGACCGAGTTGATGCTGATGTTGCTCCCACAAACACTGCAGGTGCCTCTCCTTTGATTGGCTTCGGGAGGGGTGAGCTGGCTGGTAGCGGCTTCTTCTGCCATCCCCTTAGGTAAAGTGACTGTCACCTTGCACTGGAGTATTTGTCTCTCCCTCCCGGCTGGGGGGGACGAGGTTGTTCCCTATACTATGCGTCAAGTCTGGGCAGATGTCTGGGGTGGGTGGGCTCGTGGAGGTGGTGGGTGGGGGTTGGGAGGCTGCGCTGGCCCGGTCTGGGAGGGGGGCCGGGGAGGGGAAGACACTGCACCTCACGGAGGGGGGTGGGGAGACACTCCCCACCAAAGGGATATATATATATATATATAATGAGGTGATTTGGTAAAATGCTATGCCCAAGATAACTATCCGAGTGCCGGCGGTGGGGTGGTTCAAATAGCCTCGGCTATCACCTCATTATGTCCGGTCGTGATGGTCAAGTGGATTAAGGCGTCTTGTACATACCAGTTGCGTTGCTTCTGGGAGTATGGGTTCGAGTCACTTCTGGGGTGTGAGTTTTCAGTTGCATATTGTCCAGGGGACCATTCTGGCTTGTTCGCATATATATATATATATATATATATATATATATATATATATATATATATATATATATATATATATATATGTATATATATATATATATATATATATATATATATATATATATATAAATATATATATATATATATATATATATATATATATATATATATATATATATATATATATATATATATATATATATATATATATATTTTAATTAGTATATTAGTATATATATATATATATATATATATATATATATATATATATATATATATATATATATATATATATATATATATATATATATATATATTAGTATATTTTGGTAGCAGTCTTTCCTGTAGACATTTATTATTAAATATGACCGAAAAAGTAAGATTAATAATTCTAACACGAATTTTCTCTATCTTTCTTACATTTCTTAAATATATATTCGTATATTTTGGTAGCAGTCTTTCCTGTAGACATATATTATTAAATATGACCGAAAAAGTAAGATTAATAATTCTAACACGAATTTTCTCTATCTTTCCTACGTTACTTTTCACTGTTGATGGTAATTCAAAGATCAATTCTCCAAAATTCCTTTTTTAATTTTAGTCTGACGGGAGCCGGTCGGCCGAGCGGACAGCACGCTGGACTTGTGATCCTGTGGTCCTGGGTTCGATCCCAGGCGCTGGGGAGAAACAATGGGCAGAGTTTCTTTCACCCTATGCCCCTGTTACCTAGCAGTAAAATAGGTACCTGGGTGTTAGTCAGCTGTCACGGGCTGCTTCCTAGGGGTGGAGGCCTGGTCGAGGACCGGGCCGCGGGGACACTAAAGCCTCGAAATCATCTCAAGATAACCTCAAGATAACACTTGAGCACGTTTCGTAAAACTTATTACATTTTCAGAGACTTTAGTTTACAGAACTAAAGTCCTAGTAGTACCTAGTAGCCAGAACATTTTTACACAGGAACCTGATGTCAGACATCTGCAGGAGCTGAAGGAGGCATTTGAGCGGAGTTCCGTGCTGCGTTTCACTTATGAGATGGAGAAGGATGAGAAGCTGCACTTTCTAGATATAACAGTCATGGAAAGGAGCGGAGGTTTCCACACTGCAGTCTACACTAAGGAAACAAACATAGGAATGTGCTAGAATACCAACAGTGACTGCCCAGACAGTTACAAGAGGAGTGTTGTTAACGCTTATGTCGACCGTGCTCTAAGCCACAGCTCAGGATGGAAGCAAGTCGACGAGGAACTCTGTAGGGTAAGGCAGGTCCTAGTCAACAATGGCTTCTCCAATGGTTTCGTTGAAGACACCATAAGAAGAAAAGTGAAACGCCATGCAACCTCTGAAGAGACAACAAACACAACACCTATACCCCCTATTAGACTATTTTACAGGAACTTCTTTTCCACAGCTCATAAAACGGAGGAAAAGGTCCTGAAAGATATTGTTAATAGAAACGTTATCCCTACAGACAAAAATCAGAAGATACAACTGACGATTTACTATAAACCAAAAAAACGGCCAGCCTACTCATGAGAAATTCTCCAGACACAAAGCAGAACGCTTTAAAAGAGACCAACGTCGTCTATGCCTTCAAATGCCCTCTTCGGGACTGTAAGCCTCAAAAAACTCAGTATATAGGCAAGACAACAACATCTCTTTCCAGGCAATTAACGATGCATAAGCAAAAGGGCTCCATTAAGGAACATATAATCTCTTCCCACAACCAAACCATCACCAGAGAAATCTTAGCAAACACCACAGAAATCATAGATAGATACAGCGATAGCAGGCGGCTTGACATCTGCGAGGCACTACACATCAAGAAGTCAACACCAGCAATCAACAGCCAATTAATGCAGAACTATATTCTACCCACTTCAAGACTCCGCTCCAATATAGAAGCATCAAGAAATATTGACCAATTGGCCTTCTGCAATTACTTCCATTCTTACCTTCAATACCCATTATTTGGTGTTCTGTCTTGTGTTGAAAGTTTGTTTTCACCTCATCCAAAACTGTTGTAAAATATCACCTCACCCAAATGCAGGTATAAAAAATCGAAGATGTTTAAGCTCTATTCAGTTATAGTTCAGTTGTGTGTGTGTAAACTAAAGTCTTTGAAAATGTAATAATTTTTCCGAAACGCGCTCAAGTGTCGAGTCAGACTAGAAATAAAAATGAATTTTGGAGAATTGATGTTTCAATTACCATCAACAGTCAAAAGAAACATAAGAAAGATCGAGAAAATTCGTGTTAGAATTATTAATCTTACCTTTTCGGTCATATTTAATAATATATATATATATATATATATATTTTTTTTTTTTTTTTTTTTTTTTATAATATATGGAAGGGAGTACCACCTCTGGCTGGAAGAAGGGGGACCCATAGCCTCGGAGGAAACCACACATAACGCATTGGAGGGAATGTGGGTCCCCTCCAATACAGTTTCTGTGTTTCAGAATATATATATATATATATATATATATATATATATATATATATATATATATATATATATATATATATATATATATATATATATATATATATATATATATATATTAGTATATTTTGGTAGCAGAGTTTCCTGTAGACATATATTATTAAATATGACCGAAAAAGTAAGATTAATAATTCTAACACGAATTTTCTCAATCTTTCGTACATTTCGTTTCACTGTTGGAGGTAAATCAAAAATCAATTCTCCAAAATTCATTTTTATTTCTAGTCTGACGCGACACGAGCGCGTTTCGTAAAACTTATTACATTTTCAAAGACTTTAGTTCACAAATACACAACTGAATAGAACTTACGCATCTCCGATTTTATATCTACATTTGAGTGAGGTGGAAGGGGTGATGTGGCATTAACACAAGACAGAACAAGATGTGGTATTAATAGGGTATTCATTTCATCAACACAAGACAGAACAAGAATATTAATAGGGTATTAATTTCATCAACACAAGACAGAACACGCAACAATGGATATTGAATAGAAGTGTTTGTAGAAAGCCTATTGGTCCATATTTCTTGATGCTTCTATATTAGAGCGGAGTCTTGAGGTGGGTAGAATATAGTTGTGCACAACTATATTATTACATAATATTATTATGTAATATTACATTTTCAAAGACTTCACAAATATACAACTGATTAGAACTTACGTCTCTCTGATATTATATCTACATTTGAGTGAGGTGGGAAGGATGATGTGGCAATAACACAAGACAGAACAGGGGATATTAATAGGGTATTAAAAGTATCAACACAAGACAGAACAGAAACAATGGGTATTGAATAGAAGTGTTTGTAGAAAGCCTATTGGTCCATATTTCTTGATGCTTCTATATTGGAGCGGAGTCTTGAGGTGGGTAGACTCCGCTCCAATATAGAAGCATCAAGAAATATGGACCAATAGGCTTTCTAACCTATAAAGATAGGTTAGGTTAGGTAGGGTTGATTAGGTTCTGGCATATATCTACGTTAATTTTAACTGCAATAAAAAAAAATGACCTCATACATATTGAAATGGGTAGCTTTATCATTTCATAAGAAAAAAAATAGAGAAAATATATTATTTCAGGAAAACTTGGCTTATTAGGCAAATCGTGCCTTGCATAGTAGGCTGAGAAGTGCGTTCTGGCTACTAGGTACGACATATATATATATATATATATATATATATATATATATATGTCGTACCTAGTAGCCAGAACTCACTTCTCAGCCTACTATGCAAGGCCCGATTTGCCTAATAAGCCAAGTTTTCCAGAATTAATATATTTTCTATAATATTTTCCTTATGAAATTATAAAGCTGCCCTTTTCACTATGTATGAGGTCAATTTTTTTTTATTGGAGTTAAAATTAACGTAGATATATGACCGAACCTAACCAACCCTACCTAACCTAACCTAATCTATCTTTATAGGTAAGGTTAGGTTAGGTAGCCAAAAAAAGCTAGGTTAGGTTAGGTTAGGTAGGTTAGGTAGACGAAAAAACATTAATTCATGAAAACTTGGCTTATTAGGCAAATCGGGCCTTGCATAGTAGGCTGAGAAGTGAGTTCTGGCTACTAGGTACGACATATATATATATATATATATATATATATATATATATATATATATATATATATATATATATATATAAATGTATATATATATATATATATATATATATATATATATATATATATATATGTATATATATGTATATATATATATATATATATATATATATGTATATATATGTATATATATGTATATATATATATATATATATATATATATATATATATATATATATATATATATATATATATATTAGTATATTTTGGTAGCAGTCTTTCCTGTAGACATATATTATTAAATATGACCGAAAAAGTAAGATTAATAATTCTAACACGAATTTTCTCAATCTTTCGTACATTACGCTTCACTGTTGGAGGTAAATCAAAAATCAATTCTCCAAAATTCATTTTTATTTCTAGTCTGACGCGACACGGGCGAGTTTCGTAAAACTTATTACATTTTCAAAGACTTTAATTCACAAGTACACAACTGAATAGAACTTACGTA
>NC_091156.1:38366750-38406750 GCF_040958095.1 Procambarus clarkii | reverse complement strand
CGGTTATGGTGATGGGGGTGATGGGTGGAGGGGGGGGGGGGTAGGAGGGGGGTGTTGTTGTGCGGTCCATCGAGGGCCATTGTGTAAGTGTTTATGAAAATATCCCTGAAAAATAGATACCTCGGCTCTCGGGAAACAGGTATCGTGTTTTAAGTGCATCGAGTCCACAGTGAACCAGATTACAAGTGTATGATATTGTTCAGTGATATATCACGAAATTATACAAACGTGTTAGTGTCACCCCTCTGACCCCCCCTCCCCCATACCCGCTAGTGTGTACCGTCATCCCCCCCTTCCCCAACCCAACCGCGACCGCCACCTCCCTGTGTCCACCCTTTCACGCTACATCCGCCCAACGCCCACCCAGCGCCCGCCGATGTCACAGGTCACTACTGACAGCCAGGCTTCTCTCAGCCAAGAGGAGCCATCAAGCGACGACAAGTACGGCACATGCCAAGTGTGTGACAAGGTGTGGAAACTCAAGCGTAACGGAGATGTGTGCAAGCATGCTCACCACGGAACCGATTGTCCGGGTATGTGGCGCCCTCCCAAAGAGAGTATCAATCAACGCCCCACTCCAACAGTCAGGGAAAACACCTCCAACAGCTTCATTTCGACTGAGAATCTACTAGAAGCCATCAAAGCAACATCTGTTGGAACCTTGCAGCACATCCCCAAAGCTGCCCGGCCCCAGGCAGCAGCCAAACTATCCAGCCTCTTCAAAAAGGTCAATGACTCCCCCAGAACCATCCAAGCATGGCGCAACCTTCTCCTGTTTGGAAACATATGCCTAGCTGTCCCTGCAAGGAGAGACAAATCACTAGCTTCCTCAGTCATTATGGCTAAAATAGTTTTCCTAGAGAGGACAACCAGGCACCCATCCCCATCCATGCAAAAAACACCCACCGCAGGAAAGGTATCAACAGCAGAACCGAGGCATCCAAAATCAGAGCAACAGTCAGCAAGAAAATAGAAGAAGGCAACACAATAGGGGCGATCAGAATCATCACCAGTGAAGACACAGTTGCCACCAGGGATGCCGATACAGCACAAGCCCTGAGGGAAAAACACCCACCCAGAGTTCCTCATGACGACAGTGTTCCCCTAGTCGGTGTCACCAGAGCAGAACCCCTGTGTGTGCTCGAATCCATGGTGCATAAAGTTGGTTAGGTTTATCCTTCCCACCAGGATCAGCAGGTGGGTTCACAGGACTAAGACCCAACCACGTCAAACAAATGGTCAACCCTGCACTGGGAGACATTGCACAGGGCCTCCTGGTGGAACTAACTAGATTCGCCAACACATGTCTAGCTGGCAACATACCAGAGACCATACGGCCTCTCTTTTTTGGCGCTACCCTCTGTGCCCTGAGACAAAAAGATGGAGGAATCAGACTGATAGCTGTGGGTAATTCACTCCGGCGTCTCGTCGCTAAGGCTGCTGCTAGAGCAGTTAGTCAGGCAGCAGCCGACATGCTGAAGCCAAAACAGCTTGAGTTTGGCATTCCCCAAGGGTGTGAGGCAGCGGCTCATGCAGCTAGAGCCTACATTACCAACATTAAGGATGAAAAAGCCCTGATAAAGCTGGACTTCATAAATGCTTTCAATCTGGTTAGAAGGGATGCAGTACTCAGTACGGTTCATTGCCTTTTTCCTTCCCTCTACCCGTTTGTAAACTCATGCTACAGCAAGAATCTAACTCTGCTTTTTTGGGAATATGAAATTGAATCACAAGAAGGTGTCCAACAGGGTGACCCCCTTGCTCCTTTTCTTTTCTATCTAGTCATCAAGGAAGTCGCCGATAACCTGTCCAGTGAACTCAACATTTGGTTTTTGGACGATGGTACTCTATCCGGCTCCCCAGCCTCACTCTTGGATGACATATGAATAATTCAGGGGCAAGGAGCAAGCCTAGGCTTCACCCTGAACCCTTCCAAGCGCGAAATAACCTCCACCAACCAGCACATAATAGAGCAAATAATGGTTGTTTTGCCTGACATTCATACAACCCACCCTGAGGACAGCACACTCCTAGGTGCTCCTCTTGGAAGGAATGCCATCGACGAGGTCCTTTGTAAGAAGATCACTGACCTGAAGAGGATGAACGAGAGGATTGAAGACATCGATGCTCATGATGCACTTTACCTCATCACCAGATGCTTGTCCCTCCCAAGGCTGACCTACTTTCTAAGATGTTCGCCATCTTTCAACAATATTAAATTAGAAGAGTACGACAGCTTGCTGAAATCAACCCTGGAAAAAGCCCTCAATCTTTCCCTCAGCGACTCACAGTGGAAACAGGCCTCCCTTCCTGTCAGACTCGGGGGCCTTGGCGTGCGCACAGCAACACAATTTCTGTACCAGCGTTTCTGTCCTCTTCAGTGGGGTCTGACAACTTGGTGAAGGATATCCTACCTGAGCACCTAGCTCAACAGGCAGGGGTACATGATCCCAGCTTCACAGACTGCACAAGCAAATGGGTCTCTCTCGTAGGACCAGCACCCCCAACCACCGCCTTCTAAAGCCAATAAGCAATCCAGCTGGGAACGCCCCATTGCCGACCAAGAAGCTACGACTTTGCTAGAAGTTGCGACAACATCACATGACACTGCCCGACTTAGAGCTGTAGCAGCTCCCCATGCAGGTAATTTCCTATTAGCAACTGGCACCCGTCTCACACCACAGGCCCTCCGAATTGCCGTGGCTCTCCGCCTCACTGCCCCAATCCACATCAAATACAGGTGGCGAGGCAGAGGCCTACAGGTACGGACGGCATGGCCTTCTCTGCCAAAGGACAGGAGGATGGCATGCAAGACACGGCGAGGTCAATGACATTATTAAGAGAAGCCTTACCACAGCCGGTTGTCCAGCAGAGAGAGAGCCCCGTTACCTAATGTCCCGCAACTCTGATGAGCCTGTCGATCGCCCAGACGAAATCACGGTGAACCCTTGGAAGAATGGTAGACAGTTGGTGTGGGACCACACTTGCGTTTAAACTTTGGCCGATACCTATGTTGACTTCAGTATTACACAACCAGGAGGAGCTGGCAATCACTGGGAAGCGGCCAAGTCATGTTAATACAGAGACCTTGAGCACCACTACAATTTTGTCCCCATTGCCTCAGAGACACTTGGTGCCTCGTTACCTTGAGGTTACCTTGAGGTGCTTCCGGGACTTAGCGTGCCCGCGGCCCGGTCGTCGACCAGGCCTCCTGGTTGCGGGACTGATCAACCAGGATGTTAGACACGGCTGCTCACAGCCTGACGTATGAGTCACAGCCTGGTTGATCAGGTATCCTTTGGAGGTGCTTATCCAGTTCTCTCTTGGACACTGTGAGGGGTCGGCCAGTTATGCCCCTTATGTGTAGTGGAAGCGTGTTGAACAGTCTCGGGCCTCTGATGTTAGAGTTTTCTCTCAGAGTACCTGTTGCACTTCTGCTTTTCAACGGGGGGTATTCTGCACATTCTGCCATGTCTTCTGGTCTCATGTGATGTTATTTCTGTGTACAGGTTTGGGACCAGCCCCTTAATTATTTTCCACGTGTAAATTATTATGTATCTCTCCCGCCTGCGCTCAAGGGAGTACAGATTTAGGCTCTTTAGTCAGTCTCAGTAATTTAGATGTTTTACTGAGTGAATTCTAGCAGTAAAGGATCTCTGCACGCTCTCCAGGTCAGCAATTTCTCCAGCTTTGAAGGAGCTGTCATTGTGCAGCAGTACTCCACTCTAGAGAGCACAAGCGTTTTGAAAAGTATAGCATCTCAAGTGTGAAAAGTTCTTGTTATCCAACCTGTCATTTTTCTTGCAATTGTGACGGCTACTTTATTGTGTTCTTTAAAGGTAAGGCCTTCCGACATGAGTACACCCAGATCCTTTACATTGCCTTTTCGTTCTATGTTATGATTTGCCTGAGTTTTGTACGTGGTTTCCGTTTTTATATTTTCAATTTCTTCCGTAGCGCATGAGCTGGAACTTATCCTCGTTAAACACCATATTATTTTCTGTAGCCATAGAAAGACCTGATCTACATCTGATTGGAGGTTTGCCGTGTCCTCTATGTTGCCAACTCTCATGAAAATCCTAGTGTCATCTGCAAAGGATGATACAGTGCTATAGGTTGTGTTCTTGTCTATGTCCGATATGAGGATGAGAAAAAGTACTGGAGCAAGCACAGTACCCTGGGGGACTGAGCTCTTCACGGTTGATGGGCTGGATTTTATTTTGTTGACTATTACACATTGGGTTCTGTTAGTCAGGAAATTGTAGATCCATCTGCCTATTTTCCCGGTAATTCCTTTTGAACGCATTTTATGTGCAATAACACCATGGTCACATTTATCAAAAGCTTTTGCGAAATCTGTGTAAATTACATCAGCGTTTTGTTTGTCTTCCATAGCATCTAATGCCATGTCATAGTGGTCCAGCAACTGCGACAGGCAAGGGCGCCCTGTTCTGAAACCATGTTGTCCAGGGTTATGGAGATGCTGTGATTCCATGTATTTTGTGATCTTACTTCTTAGCACTCTCATAAATTTTTATAATGTGCGATGTTAGTGCTATCGGTCTGTAATTTTTTGCCTCTGCCTTATTTCCTCCTTTATGGAGTGGTGCTATCTCTGCTGTTTTTAGTATGTCAGGGATAACGCCAGTATCTAGGCTTTGTCTCCACAGAATGTGAAGGGCCTGCGATAGTGGTTTTTTACAGTTCTTGATGAATATGGAGTTCCAAGAATCCGGGCCTGGTGCAGAGTGCATAGGCATACTGTTTATAGCTTCTTCAAAATCTATTGGGGATAGGGTGACGTCTGATATATAATTTAATGTTGGTATCATATCCATGAAAAATTCATTTGGGTTATCAATCTTTAGTACGTTTAATGGCTTGCTGAAAAAGCCATTAAGGTACCCCAATCATGGGGTAATAGTGCTGCTAGCTTTTTGAAGGAGTAGGGGTCTAAGCTAATCGAAACGACTAGAGACCCCAAGAGCCGCCAGTTTTCTGTTTCAGCACCTTAGTGTGGTGTTCCAGAGAGGAAGTGCTCACTACATCCATGGTTCCTGCCCGCCATCTGAGGAGCTGGAGGAGCTATTCAGCTTGTGACAAGCAGTCTTGTACCCTGCATATAATCAATATTGTAACTTTTTTTGTGTAATGACATTTTAAAATAGTTAGATAAATATACACAAATACCAAAAGAATATGGGTGGTAGAAGAAAATATCAAAGTGTTCAGTGAGGATCCACAAGGTCTTCTCTGGGTACTCTTTATTTTCTTCTCCGAGGCTATGGATCCCTACACTTGCACCAGAGGTGGTACTCCTTCTAGGTATATATATATATATATATATATATATATATATATATATATATATATATATATATATATATATATATATATATATACATATATATATATATATATATGTATATATATATATATATATATAAATATATATATATATAAATATATATATATACATATATATATATATATATATATATATATATAAATATATATATATATATATATATATATATATATATATATATATATATATATATATATATATATATATATATATATAGATTAGTATATTTTGGTAGCAGTCTTTCCTGTAGACATATATTATTAAATATGACCGAAAAAGTAAGATTAATAATTCTAACACGAATTTTCTCAATCTTTCGTACATTACGCTTCACTGTTGGAGGTAAATAAAAAATCACTTCTACAAAATTCATTTTTATTTCTAGTCTGACGCGACACGGGCGCGTTTCGTAAAACTTATTACATTTTCAAAGACTTCACAAATACACAACTGATTAGAACTTACGTATCTCTGATTTTATATCTACATTTGAGTGAGGTGGGAGGGGTGATGTGGCATTAACACAAGACAGAACAAGAGGGGATATTAATAGGGTATTAAAAGTATCAACACAAGACAGAACAGAAACAATGGGTATTGAATAGAAGTGTTTGTAGAAAGCCTATTGGTCCATATTTCTTGATGCTTCTATATTGGAGTGGAGTCTTGAGGTGGGTAGAATATAGTTGTGCAATAATTGGCTGTTGATTGCTGGTGTTGACTTCTTGATGTGTAGTGCCTCGCAAACGTCAAGCCGCCTGCTATCGCTGTATCTATCGATGATTTCTGTGTTGTTTACTAGGATTTCTCTGGCGATGGTTTGGTTATGGGAAGAGATTATATGTTCCTTAATGGAGCCCTGTTGCTTATGCATCGTTAAACGCCTAGAAAGAGATGTTGTTGTCTTGCCTATATACTGGGTTTTTTGGAGCTTACTGTCCCCAAGTGGGCATTTGAAGGCATAGACGACGTTAGTCTCTTTTAAAGCGTTCTGTTTTGTGTCTGGAGAGTTTCTCATGAGTAGGCTGGCCGTTTTTCTGGTTTTATAGTATATCGTCAGTTGTATCCTCTGATTTTTGTCTGTAGGGATAACGTTTCTATTAACAATATCTTTCAGGACCCTTTCCTCCGTTTTATGAGCTGTGGAAAAGAAGTTCCTGTAAAATAGTCTAATAGGGGGTATAGGTGTTGTGTTAGTTGTCTCTTCAGAGGTTGCATGGCTTTTCACTTTCCTTCTTATGATGTCTTTGATGAAACCATTGGAGAAGCCGTTATTGACTAGGACCTGCCTTACCCTACAGAGTTCTTCGTCGACTTGCTTCCATTCTGAGCTGTGGATGAGAGCACGGTCGACGTATGCGTTAACAACACTCCTCTTGTACCTGTCAGGGCAGTCGCTGTTGGCATTTAGGCACATTCCTATGTTTGTTTCCTTAGTGTAGACTGCAGTGTGGAAACCTCCGCCCTTTTCCATAACTGTTACATCTAGAAAAGGCAGCTTCCCATCCTTTTCCGTCTCGTAAGTGAAACGCAGCACGGAACTCTGCTCAGATGCCTCCTTCAGCTCCTGCAGATGTCTGACATCAGGTACCTGTGTAAAAATGTCGTCAACATACCTGCAGTATATGGCCGGTTTCAAGTTCATGTCGACTAAGACTTTTTGCTCGATGGTACCCATGTAGAAGTTTGCAAACAGGACAAGTAGGGGAGAACCCATGGCGACCCCATCTACTTGCTTATACATGTGCCCATCCGGGCTCAAGAAGGGTGCCTCTTTAGTACAAGCTTGGAGTAGTTTCCTCAGAATACTTTCTGGCATGTCAAGAGGAGTACAGGCTGGATCACGATACACTCTGTCGGCTATCATTCCGATTGTCTCGTCCACAGGTACGTTGGTAAACAGCGATTCTACGTCCACGTAGAATCGCTGTTTACCAACTTATATATATATATATATATATATATATATATATATATATATATATATATATATATGAGAAAGGTGAGGGCCTGACAAACAAAGTCACACACAATTAAGCTTGGCCACCATAACAGAGGCGCGCCAATGACTCCATCTTGTCGGCATGAGCCAGGTACACGCAGGTAATTCGTCCGTTAATTAATCAGCGCCAGCAAACTCGCTGCTGTTGTCAGGCATCAGTGGCGGCTGCGGATTGTAAACAATTGTTCTGTTTACTTCAGGCTGTTATCACAGTGCCAATCATGCGTTAAGGCTGAGAAGGGTGTGTGTGAGTATTCACATAGTTGTGTTTGCAGGGGTTGAGCTCTGCTCTTTCTGCCCGCCTCTCAACTGTCAATCAACTGATACTAACTACTATTTTCGTTTTTTCTCAACACCACACACACCAGTAAGCAGCCAGTGACAGCTGACTAACTCCCAGGTACCTATATACTGCTAGGTAACAGGGGCATAGGGTGAAAGAAACTCTGCCAATTTTTCTCGCCGGCGCCCAGGATCGAACCTGGGACCACAGGATCACGCGTCCAGCGTGCTAGACACACGTGTGTGTGTGTGTGTGTGTACTCACCTATTTGTGCTTGCGGGGGTTTAGCATTAGCTCTTTGGTCACGCCTCTCAACTTGTGTACAGATTCCTGAGTCTACTGGCCTCTATCATATCTACATTTGAAACTGTGTATGGAGTCAGCCTCCACCTCTTCACTGCCTAATTCATTCCATCCATTAACTACTCTGACACTGAAAAAGTTCTTTCTAACGTCCCTGTGGCTCATCCCAGCAAACACAAATCATCTAGAAAGCGTTCGTCTATCTCTTCCAATAGGTGTGGGAATGATTTGCATTCAGAATGGTGCAGGAGAGCCTCTGAGAAACTTTTAATAAAAAATCCAAACACAAAGGTTTTATAATAAACTGTTTTTCTACAACTATTTTGTTCCTAATGTATTACAAATAGTTTTTACATTTTTAAATATAAAATTTATGGTGTTTTTTGTAAAATTCATTAATAAATTGTGAATGATATTTATTGGCTCAGTTAAACGTTCAAAATCCATTTAGTTATAATATGATCAGAAAAAAGTAGTTTTTAAATTTTTTAAAAAATCTCTCTTTTTAACACAATTTGATTTCTTATGCATTCCACTAAACACTAATATCATGTTTAAATATATAATTTATGTATTATTCCCTAAGATAATTTATATATATTATAAAAGTTGCTGGATAGTGGTGTGAAAGAATCTGAAAACGTTTTGCTGTCTTATATTGGCGTGTTCTTATTAACTAGAGTAAGAGTGAGCGAGAGTTGGTAAGAGTGAGTAAGAGTGACTGAGAGTAAGAGTAAAAGTGACTGAAGGTGAGTGAGAGTGCCAGAGAGTGTGTGTGACGGTAACGCGTTGGTGTTCGGCTGTTCAAAGCTAGGGGTATGGCCTCGTCACATAGTATAAAAAAAAATAGAAAATCTGGAACTTCGTCTGTGGTACGGTAAGGAGAAGACACACAAAACACAAGTAAACTTTAACAATGAAATCTTAATTACGTTAAATAAATCAAAACATGAATAAAATGGACTTACAAATTCGTATAATAAAATCAATCAATCAAAATAATAAGAATAATTAAATGACACAATGAAAAGTTACGTTAAGACAAGTGAGCAAAATAACAAGAAGTGCAATATACAAGTAAATGAGGGGTGCGGGAATATCGGCTTTAAGCTATCACCTCTCTCAGTACACGTACGTCAAAGCTTACGTCTAGCAGGGAGAAGTGTTAACTGTGTGAAAGCACTGAATATTCTGAGGACTGAGGTCGTGGCGGCCCCAGACATCAAGTAGTATGGTGGGCGAGTGCAGTTGCAGCCAGACCGGCGACCAATCAACGAGGAGCCGGCAGCAAGACGGGTAGTTTGGCGGTTTGAGTCTGAGCAGGTGTCCCTGGCTGCATACGTTTTGCTCTCTGGCAAACCTTGGAGATGTTGTTGTCGTTGTTGGACATTTCTTCCATAGTAGTTTTATATATTTGTAGTGACGTATTTTTGGAGGGAAGAGCAGGCTCAATCTCTTGAAGGAGATTATCGTCACAACTCTCCCCCGAAGCCTGCGGTTCTGGAAGAAGTACGTCGTTATGTGGTGGAGTAATGGATGGAGTCGCTTCTACTTCATAAACTCTGGAGAGATCATGGGCTAAGATGTTGTCGGAATCTTGGTATAGCGTGTCTCCAGGTTGAATTTCTGCAGTTAGCAAGCCCATAGTAGAAGACGTTGAGATGAGAAGTGGGCGTGCTGCAGGAGGTGTAGGGTGGTGTGGTCCGTGTTGATGGTGGACCGTGCACTTTTCAGGTGTGGAGTGAAGTGCTGGAGCTTCAGGATGATGAAGAGTAGCTCCTTGCCAATTGTTCCGTAGTTCCTTGTAGCAATAGTCGCTGACAGGTGTATTCTCCTCGCCTCGTTGCTGCATCACGACACCACCAACGTCGGTACCACTGGCGTCGACATGGAGGATGAAGGGCTTATCTGACGAGGTGAGAGTGGAATTAGAATATGGCAAAGGAGCACGATTATTATCCTGAAAGTATTTGGGAAGATCATTAAGGATTTCGGAATTAGAAAGCGCTGACTCATTGTCAGTGCTTTCGGGAGGAGAAGCTGGGAAGGTCTCACTGTGGATTTAGGGTTCTGTGAAGGTGGAATAGTTAATTAGGACAGTGGGAGGAGTACCATTATATTGCTTCAGGAGGTTGACGTGGCACAGCTGGGTCTTCCGCCGCCTATCTGGAGTCTCTATTACGTAGTTGTTGTTATTCCTGCACTCTTTGACGCGGTAGGGTCCTGAAAATCTTTTTTGTAAAGGTGAACCTGGGATAGGGAAGTATGCAAGGACGAAGTCTCCCGGCTTGAATTTTCTTACTTTGCTGGTCTGGTCGTAATGAGTCTTCATTCTCTCCTGGGCTTTCAATAGATTATCATGGGCAAAACGGTGGACTCTCTCTAGAATGTGTTGAAGGTTTTGAAGAAACTGGGGCACATTCTGATGCTCACTGAAGGTGGCATCTCGGAGAGAGTCTTTGAAAGCCTTTAAGGGGAGTACGGCACTTACGGCCGTAGAGCATCTCATAAGGAGATACTCCTAGGGACTCATTGGGGAGACTTCTGAAAATACACATTATAAGGTCAATCTGCTTATCCCAATCCTTAGAGGTTTCACTACAAAACTTTTTCAAGAGTGCTTTGATAGTCTGATGACTACGTTCAAGAGAACCCTGTGAAGCAGGATGATAGGGGCTGGACAATACCTGTTTGATGTTGAACTCCTCCAGTGTCCTTTTGAAGAGATCACTGGTGAAGTTGGTACCACAGTCGCTCTGAATCTCCCTGGGAAATCCGTATTGAGTGAAGATCTTCAATAGATGTTTTATAACCGTAGCAGCCGTGATGTTCTTCACTGGAACTGCTATGGGAAATCTGGTGGTAGGACACAGGATGGTTAGGATGTAGGCGTTACCCGAACTGGTCCGAGGTAAAGGACCAACACAGTCTATTATGAGTCTGTGGAAAGGTTCCGCAGGCACCTGTATGGGAATCAGTGGCGCTCTGGGAATGGAGATGTTCGGTTTGCCTGCCATCTGACATGTATGACACTGTTTTACATACTGTTTGACGTTATTCACCATACCTGGCCAGTAGTAGTCTTGACGAATTCCATGGTAAGTCTTGTTGAAGCCGTAGTGGGAGAGTGCTCCGTGGGCCTGGTGTAGAATAGTGGGCCGCAGGCTGGTAGGAATCACAAGTTGGTCGATGTTGGCCCAATCGTCCTCCTCCTTCAGTTTACTGGGTCTATATCTGCGGTAGAGCAAGTCGTTCTCTAGGAAGAACCCAGGAATACTGTCGGGTTGAGTCTCAGCCTGGAAAAACAATGGTGTTAAAGTAAGATCTTCCCTCTGCAACTTACGGAACTCAAACTTGGTCAGATGCGGGGGTAGTTTCTGAGGGTCTTGAGGGACAGCGGTAGCAGTAGAGTCAGCTGGCTGTGGACGTGTGGCTTGTGCACGGGTGGTCACGAGAACCGGAGGAGAAACTTCATCACTCTCTTGAACCTCTACTGGAACATACTCTAGAATAGGGTTACTTGGCACAGAGTTACACACCTGGGGTTTGTCCATGACGATCAGGTTGGTCGGTTGCAGGTCTTCTGCCAAGTCGTTGCCTAGGAGAAGTTGCACTCCAGGCATGGGAAAAGGCTTTTCCCTGACGGCGACTTGGACTTCCCCGTTCACGTAGGGACAATCCAGGTGGACTCTGGCGAGAGGGTATGGAGTGGTAGCAGTGAGGTCAGTGATGAAGACAGTTTCTCCGGTGTAGGTGATGTTGGGCACAGCCGACTTCAAGATGATCGATTGTAGAGCCGCTGTGTCCCTCAAGATCTTCAATTTGAAACGTCCCTCCGGATTTGAACCGTTGGCAGAGACAGTTCCAGTATACAGGTGGTTACTGAAAAGAGAAAGATCATTAACATTAACACCAACATTCATCACAGGCTTACCAGACTTAGGAGGAGTTGGTTTGGGTTTTTGTTGTTCAGTGGTTCCCTTGTATTGAGACTTACCACACTTGTCTATGGTATGTCCATAGAGTCTACAATACTTGCAGTACAGTTGCGAACCAGCTTGATCGGGGCTCACTTTCTCGTAACTGTACCACGACTTCTTACTGGAGGATGGTTCGGGTGTCAGCCGGTGGATGAGGCTGTAAGTGTCAGCCGACTTAGCACACTTCAGGTAGTCGGTTTCTTCTTTATCTGCTAAGTAGAGGCGGACAGGAGGCGGCACACGTCTCAAGAATTCTTCAACAAGCATCAGGTTGACGAGTTCTGTAAAAGTAGAGACATGTGCTGCTTCCAGCCATTTCATGAAATATCTCTGTTTCGTGTTAGCAAACTCAAGGAAGGTAGTGGTACTTGCCTTCAGGTGGTCACGGAATTTCCTTCTATAACTTTCAGTAGAGAGGAGGTAGGCGTCCAACACTGCTTGTTTCAGAGTCGGGTAGTCATTCTCAGACGCCAGAGTACTGAGTGTGACTGCAGCTCTACCTGTAAGATGGACTCTGAGAAGTGTGGCCCATTGGTCGACAGGCCAACTGAGTTGATTAGCAAGGGTTTCAAAGGTGGTAAAGAACACATCAACTTCTGCTTCTACAAAGGATGGCATTAACTTACTTGCATGTGATATATTAAAACTGACGGGAAGATTGGCAGTAGCTTGTTGTCGTTGAGTGAAGTGTGAATTTTCCAAGGCGATTTCTCGTTGACGACACTCTAGAGCCAGAGTCGCTTGTTGCTTGTCATGTTCGCGTTGCATCTCCAACTCGCGTTGTTTTGTTTCAAGCTGTACTCTCTCACGTTCATGGAGCAAGGTGACCTCACGTTCGTGTTCTTCTCTCCTCAAAGCAGCCTCACGTTCTTGTTCGTCTCTCCTCAAAGCAGCCTCACGTTCGTGTTCTTCCCTTCTTATGGCAGCTGCTTCTCTTTGCTGCTCGCGTTCAATCTTGGCCAGCTCTAGTTTGAGTTTCATCGTTGCCAAGTCAGTTTTATCTGCAATATAGTAAGTTTCATGAGTTTCAGAGTCTATCTTACCTTGCTCTAAATAGTAATCCAGCAACAGGTTGTGTAGGTCATTTTTGTTGCCTTGGAAGGGAACTTCTATTTGATACTCATGTGCAAGAGTTTGTAATTCAGTCCTCTTGGCACGACTTAAAGTCCCTATTTCACCTGCTGGATTTGCACGGAAAGCTTGGAGACGAAACATGGTGAAATTAGCAAATAAAGGTACACGAATATTCAATAGTGAATGTCAGAAACAGGACAACGTGGCAACTGGTACCTATCCTGTGGGATCTTTAACAATTAAAGTTAAGTAAAAGATGTTAAATTATTAAATTAAATCAAGGGCGCAGGAAATCTTGTACCCGGTACTCATGTAAGAGGATAAGGGCAAGAAAATCCTACTAACAAATGAAACAGAGTTTCGAAAACAAATGAAACAGTAAATTGCCTCAAAAGTAAAATTGGTAGTCCAAGGATGTAGGCATACCTTGCCAAGTCTCTATAGGACATAAAGCAAGTTTTTCCTACTGAATTTAATATGATACTTACAGAATTAGCGAACTTTTGTGCTCTGAAAAAGTAAGCTAATTCCCTACCGTTGTATGTATCATCATCTCTGACTGACGTGTAGGGGTGCGAGGTGTCAACTGGTGACGAGAACTGCTGCTGAGGTGCCAATTCAGCAACTAAAGTTCGAGCTAGAGGAACTATGGCCCTCTTTGTCCTCCTACAGTCAGATTGCAGAAGACTGGGTACTCTTGACCCGGGGCAGACCACAGTACCAGGGTACCAATATGATGATCTGTCAAAATGAGAAATATCCAAGGGACAAAGATGGTAAACACGAGTAATAACACGGAGGGAGAGATGACCAATTAAGAGTATGACTGCGGCCTACAGTCACCACATAATCCAAAGTTGTCTCACCTTCACCATATGTTACTCTCGTAATGCACAATACACCGCACCATATAAAAATGAAATTGAATATGAAAAATAGTAAAAGCTACGTTAACAAAGTTAAATACGCTTACCATAAATTACCACTTGGCACCAGTACCTGAGTGAAGCTCCTAGGACAGGCCCCCATATAATATGTGACGGTAACGCGTTGGTGTTCGGCTGTTCAAAGCTAGGGGTATGGCCTCGTCACATAGTATAAAAAAAAATAGAAAATCTGGAACTTCGTCTGTGGTAAGGTAAGGAGAAGACACACAAAACACAAGTAAACTTTAACAATGAAATTTTAATTACGTTAAATAAATCAAAACATGAATAAAATGGACTTACAAATTCGTATAATAAAATCAATCAATCAAAATAATAAGAATAATTAAATGACACAATGAAAAGTTACGTTAAGACAAGTGAGCAAAATAACAAGAAGTGCAATATACAAGTAAATGAGGGGTGCGGGAATATCGGCTTTAAGCTATCACCTCTCTCAGTACACGTACGCCAAAGCTTACGTCTAGCAGGGAGAAGTGTTAACTGTGTGAAAGCACTGAATATTCTGAGGACTGAGGTCGTGGCGGCCCCAGACATCAAGTAGTATGGTGGGCGAGTGCAGTTGCAGCCAGACCGGCGACCAATCAACGAGGAGCCGGCAGCAAGACGGGTAGTTTGGCGGTTTGAGTCTGAGCAGGTGTCCCTGGCTGCATACGTTTTGCTCTCTGGCAAACCTTGGAGATGTTGTTGTCGTTGTTGGACATTTCTTCCATAGTAGTTTTATATATTTGTAGTGACGTATTTTTGGAGGGAAGAGCAGGCTCAATCTCTTGAAGGAGATTATCGTCACAGTGTGTAAGTGTGAGTAAGAGTGACTGAGAGTGAGTAAGAGTGAGTGAGAGTAAGAGTGATTGAGCATAAGAGTGAGTAAGGGTGAGAGTAAGAGTGATTGAGAGTTAGAGTGATTGAGAGTTAGAGTGAGAGTAAGAGTGATTGAGAGTAAGAGTGATTGAGAGTTAGAGTAGGAGTGATTGAGAGAGTGAGAGTAGGAGTGATTGAGAGTAAGAGTGATTGAGAGTAAGAGTGATTGAGAGTAAGAGTGATTGGGAGTAGGAGTGAGAGTAAGAGTAGGAATGAGAGTAGGAGTGATTGAGAGTAAGAGTGATTGGGAGTAAGAGTGATTGAGAGTAAGCGTAATTGAGAGTGAGTGAGAGTAAGAGTGATTGAGAGTAAGAGTATGAGAGTAAGAGTAAGAGAGTATGAATGGGTAAGGGTGACTGAGAGTGAGTAAGAGTGAGAGTAAGAGTGAGTATAAGAGTTAGTAAGAGTAGGGGCCTCATAGCCTGGTGGATAGCGCGCAGGACTCGTAATTCTGTGGCGCGGGTTCGATTCCCGCACGAGGCAGAAACAAATGGGCAAAAGTGTCTTTCACCCTGAATGCCCCTGTTACCTAGCAGTAAATAGGTACCTGGGAGTTAGTCAGCTGTCACGGGCTGCTTCCTGGCGGTGGAGGCCTGGTCGAGGACCGGGCCGCGGGGACACTAAAGCCCCGAAATCATCTCAAGATAACCTCAAGAAGAGTGAGTATGAAAGTGAGTATGAGAGGGGGTAAGAGTGAGTAAGGATGACTGAGAGTAAGAGTGAGTAATAGTGTGTAAGAGTGATTGAGAGTAAGAGTGAGAGTGATTATCCCAGCAAACAATTTTAGGTTGCCACAACATATCTGGAAAGTATTTGAAAGTATTGGAAACGTTTGTTTTATCGTATCAGATACGATATTGTGTGTGGACTTAAATAGGTTTCCAAAACTTATAACCAAGACATATGTATCTAACACTAATTTGAGATGTTGTGGCAACTTTACACTCCTAACATGAGTCATTCATAATCCATTCATATACCAATATGAATCTCTTATGAAAGGTTTGAGCCAATAATCTGAACCCTTTTCACATCTTTGTGTTTTAAAGTTAAATTTCTTGAAATTAAATTATATTTTATATTATATTATTTTTATTATATTTTATATTATATTATTATTTTCAATTTAAATATTAAAACCAATTGAAGGGTAAAAAAAATCTAATAATTTATATTTCTTTTATTATTTACTAACAATTATAATTATTTACTAACGGAGAGAGGGGAGGCTGTACGGCGGAGAGTGGCGGCTGTGGCGGCGGTGGCGGACAGTGGCGGCGGGCGGACAGTGGCGGCGGCGGGCGGACAGTGGCGGCGGTGGCGGATAGTGGCGGCGGGCGGACAGTGGCGGCGGTGGCGGATAGTGGCGGCGGCGGACAGTGGCGGCGGTGGCGGATAGTGGCCGCTGTGGCGGATAGTGGCGGCGGGCGGACCGTGGCGGCTTTGGCGGCGGTGGTGGACAGTGGCGGCGGCGGTGGTGGACAGTGGCGGCGGCGGGCGGACAGTGGTGGTGGCGGGCGGACAGTGGTGGCGGCGGGCGGACAGTGGAGGCGGCGGGCGGACAGTGGTGGCGGCGGGCGGACAGTGGTGGTGGCGGGCGGACAGTGGTGGCGGCGGGCGGACAGTGGTGGCGGTGGCAGACAGTGGTGGCGGTGGCAGACAGTGGTGGCGGTGGCGGACAGTGGTGGCGGTGGCGGATAGTGGAAGCGGGCGGACAGTGGCGGCAGGCGGACAGTGGCGGCGGTGGCGGATAGTGGCGGCGGGCGGACAGTGGCGTCGGGCGGACAGTGGCGGCGGTGGCGGATAGTGGCGGCGGGCGGACAGTGGCGGCGGGCGGACAGTGGCGGCGGTGGCGGATAGTGGCGGCGGGCGGACAGTGGCGGCGGGCGGACAGTGGCGGCGGGCGGACAGTGGTGGCTGTAGCGGATAGTGGCGGCGGGCAGACCGTGGCGGCTTTGGCGGCGGTGGTGGACAGTGGCGGCGGGCGGACAGTGGCGGCGGCGGGCGGACAGTGGCGGCGGCGGGCGGACAGTGGCGGCGGCGGGCGAACAGTGGCGGCGGCGGGCGGACAGTGGTGGCGGTGGGCGGACAGTGGAGGCGGCGGGCGGACAGTGGAGGCGGCGGGCGGACAGTGGAGGCGGCGGGCGGACAGTGGTGGCGGCGGGCGGACAGTGGTGGCGGCGGGCGGACAGTGGTGGCGGCGGGCGGACAGTGGTGGCGGCGGGCGGACAGTGGTGGCGGTGGCAGACGGTGGTGGCGGTGGCGGACAGTGGCGGACAGTGGCGTCGGTGGCGGACAGTGACGGCGGTGGCGGACAGTGGCGGCGGTGGCGGACAGTGGCGGCGGTGGCGGACAGTGGCGGCGGTGGCGGACACTGGCGGCTGTGTCTGGCGGTGGTGGCGGGTGGCGGCGTCTGTGATGAGTGGTGGCGGCTGGCGGTGGTGGGTGGTGGCGGCGGCGGTGGTGGTGGGTGGTGGTGGCGGCGGTGGTGGTGGGTGGTGGTGGCGGCGGCGGCTGGTGGTGGCGGCGGTGGTGGTGGGTGGTGGTGGCGGCGGCGGCTGGTGGTGGTCGTGGGTGGTGGCGGCGGGTGGTGGGTGGCGGCGGCGGCTGGTGGTGGTGGGTGGTGGCGGCGGGTGGTGGCGGCGGGTGGTGGCGGCTGTGGTGGGTGGTGGCGGGCGGTGGCGGGCGGTGGCGGGCGGCGGCGGCGGCTGTGGTGGGTGGTGACGATCGGCGGTGGGGGGGGGCTGGTGGCGGCTGGCGGTGGGTGGTGGCGGGTGGTGGTGGGTGGTGGCGGGTGGCGGCTGGTGGTGGGTGGTGGCGGCGGCGGCGGTGATGGGTGGTGGCGGTGGTGGTGGGTGGTGGTGGCGGCGGCGGTGATGGGTGGTGGCGGCGGTGGTGGTGGCGGCGGCGGCTGGTGGTGGTGGGTGGTGGTGGTGGGTGGTGGCGGCGGCGGGTGGCGGTGGTGGGTGGCGGTGGCTGGTGGCGGCTGGTGGTGGGTGGTGGCGGCGGGTGGTGAGTGGCGGTGGTGGGTGGCGGTGGCTGGTGGCGGGTGGCGGGTGGTGGCGGGTGGTGGCGGGTGGCGGCTGGTGGTGGGTGGTGGCAGCTGGTGGTGGGTGGTGGCGGGTGGCGGCTGGTGGTGGGTGGTGGCAGTGGCGGCTGGTGGTGGCGGGTGGCGGCTGGTGGTGGGTGGTGGCGGCGGCGGCGGTGATGGGTGGTGGCGGCGGCGGTGGTGGTGGGTGGTGGTGGCGGCGGCGGTGATGGGTGGTGGCAGCGGCGGTGGTGGTGGGTGGTGGTGGCGGCGGCGGTGATGGGTGGTGGCGGCGGTGGTGGTGGGTGGTGGTGGCGGCTGGTGGTGGTGGGTGGTGGTGGTGGGTGGTGGTGGTGGTGGGTGGCGGTGGCTGGTGGCGGCTGGTGGTGGGTGGTGGCGGCGGGTGGTGAGTGGTGGTGGTGGGTGGCGGTGGCTGGTGGCGGGTGGCGGGTGGCGGCTGGTGGCGGGTGGTGGCGGGTGGTGGTGGCGGCTGGTGGTGGGTGGTGGCGGGTGGCGGCTGGTGGTGGGGGGCGGGTGGCGGCGGGTGGTGGGTGGTGGCGGCGGGTGGTGAGTGGCGGTGGTGGGTGGCGGTGGCTGGTGGCGGGTGGCGGCTGGTGGTGGGTGGTGGCGGGTGGCGGCTGGTGGTGGGTGGTGGCGGGTGGCGGCTGGTGGTGGGTGGTGGCGGGTGGCGGCTGGTGGTGGGTGGTGGCAGGTGGCGGCTGGTGGTGGGTGGTGGCGGGTGGCAGCTGGTGGTGGGTGGCGGGTGGCGGCGGGTGGCGGCTGGTGGTGGGTGGCGGGTGGCGGCGGGTGGTGGGTGGCGGGTGGCGGCGGGTGGCGGCTGGTGGTGGGTGGTGGCGGCTGGTGGTGGGTGGCGGCTGGTGGTGGGTGGTGGCGGGTGGCGGCGGGTGGTGGGTGGCGGGTGGCGGCGGGTGGCGGCTGGTGGTGGGTGGTGGCTGGTGGTGGGTGGCGGCTGGTGGAGGCTGGTGGTGGGTGGCGGCTGGTGGTGGGTGGTGGTGGGTGGTGGGTGGCGGGTGGCGGCTGGTGGTGGGCGGCGGGTGGCGGCTGGTGGCGGTCAGCTGGGACACACCCTTCACCACTGAAGGTCTGAGAACAACTAACCATATGTCTCTCTCACCCACCAGCCCAGTGTTGCCAGCTCGCGCTCTCAAAATGTTTCCTTCAAAGATTGTATATTATCTTTGAACAACAAGTTTGATTATCAAGGAAATAATGCATATATTATTGTCACATTAATACTGTGCAATATCTTATTACATTCCTGCTAAATAATTATAATTTGAAACAGGACAAAAAATCCAACATACATATAAAAACCAACATTAGAGATCACGAGGCCTAGGCCTCGCCTGTGACCACACATCCTGCCTCCCTGGCCTGCTACACTCACACACCTCACACTCTTAACTCTCTCATAATCACTCTCACTCTCTTACTCTGTCACTCTTACTCTCTGTCACTCTTACTCTCTGTCACTCTTACTCTCTGTCACTCTTACTCTCTGTCACTCTTACTCTCTGTCACTCTTACTCTGTCACTCTTACTCTCTGTCACTCTTACTCTGTCACTCTTACTCTGTCACTCTTACTCTCTGTCACTCTTACTCTCTGTCACTCTTACTCTGTCACTCTTACTCTCTGTCACTCTTACTCTCTGTCACTCTTACTCTCTGTCACTCTTACTCTCTGTCACTCTTACTCTGTCACTCTTACTCTCTGTCACTCTTACTCTCTGTCACTCTTACTCTCTGTCACTCTTACTCTGTCATTCTTACTCACTCTCAGTCACCCTTACCCATTCATACTCACTCTCTCACTCTTACTCTCATACTCTTACTCTCAATTACTCTTACTCTCAATCACTCTTACTCCCAATCACTCCTACTCCCAATCACTCCTACTCTCAATCACTCCTACTCTCATTCTTACTCTTACTCTTACTCCCAATCACTCTTACTCTCAATCACTCTTATTCTCATTCTTACTCTTACTCTCACTCTTACTCTTACTCCCAATCACTCTTACTCCCAATCACTCTTACTCTCAATCACTCTTACTCTCAATCACTCTTACTCTCAATCACTCTTACTCTCAATCACTCTTACTCTCATTCTTACTCTTACTCACTCTTACTCTCAATCACTCTTATTCTCATTCTTACTCCTACTCCCAATCACTCTTACTCCCAATCACTCTTACTATCAATCACTCTTACTCCCAATCACTCTTACTCTCACTCTTACTCTCAATCACTCTTACTCTCAATCACTCTTACTCTCATTCTTACTCTTACTCACTCTTACTCTCAATCACTCTTATTCTCATTCTTACTCCTACTCCCAATCACTCTTACTCCCAATCACTCTTACTCTCAATCACTCTTACTCCCAATCACTCTTACTCTCAATCACTCTTACTCTCAATCACTTTTACTCTCAATCACTCTTACTCTCAATCACTCTTACTCTCACTAACTCTCAATCACTCTTACTCTCACTCTAACTCTCAATCACTCTTACGCACTATTACTCACTCTTTCTCTCAGTCATCCTTACTCACTCTCATACTCACTCTTACTCTGTCACTCTTACTCTCTGTCACTCTTACTCTCTGTCACTCTTACTCTCTGTCACTCTTACTCTCTGTCACTCTTACTCTCTGTCACTCTTACTCTCTATCACTCTTACTCTGTCATTCTTACTCTGTCACTCTTACTCACTCTCAGTCACCCTTACCCATTCATACTCACTCTCTCACTCTTACTCTCATACTCTTACTCTCAATTACTCTTACTCTCAATTACTCTTACTCCCAATCACTCCTACTCCCAATCACTCCTACTCTCAATCACTCCTACTCTCATTCTTACTCTTACTCTCACTCTTACTCTTACTCCCAATCACTCTTACTCCCAATCACTCTTACTCTCAATCACTCTTACTCTCAATCACTCTTACTCTCAATCACTCTTACTCTCATTCTTACTCTTACTCACTCTTACTCTCAATCACTCTTATTCTCATTCTTACTCCTACTCTCACTCTAACTCCTACTCCCAATCACTCTTACTCCCAATCACTCTTACTCTCAATCACTCTTACTCCCAATCACTCTTACTCTCAATCACTCTTACTCTCAATCACTCTTACTCTCAATCACTCTTACTCTCACTAACTCTCAATCACTCTTACTCTCACTCTAACTCTCAATCACTCTTACTCTCATACTCACCCTTACTCTCAATCACTTTACTCTCACTCTTACTCATTCTGTCACCCTTACTCTCACTCTTACTCTGTCACTCTTACTCACTCTCAGTCACTCTTACTTATACTCACTCTTACTCACACTTACACACTCTCTGGCACTCTCACTCACCTTCAGTCACTCTTACTCACTCTTACCCACTCTCGCTCACTCTTACTCACTCTAGTTAATAAGAACACGCCAATATAAGACAACAAAACGTTTTCAGATTCTTTCTCACCACTTTCCAGCAACTTTTATAATTTATATAAATTATCTTAGGGAATAATACATAAATTATATATTTAAAAATGATATTAGTGTTTAGTGGAATGCATAAGGAGTCAAATTGTGTTAAAAAGAGCGATTTTTAGAAAATTTGGAAAACTACTTTTTTCTGTTCATATTATAACTAAATGGATTTTAAAGGTTTCACTCAGCCAATATATATCATTCACAATTTATTAATGAATTTTACAAAAAAACACCATAAATTTTATATTTAAACATGTAAAAACTATTTGTTTTACATTTGGAAGAAAATAATTGTAGAAAAACAATTTATAATTAAACCTTTGTGTTTGGATTTTTTGAGTAAAAGTTTCTCAAAGGCTCTCCTGCACCATTCTCAATGCAAATCATTCCCACACCTATGGGAAGAGATAGGCGAACGTTGTGTAGATGATTTGTGTTTGCTGGGATATGAGAGTGAGTTAAGAGTGTGAGGTGTAAGAGGGTAACTGGCCAGGGAGGCAGAATGTGTGGTCACAGATAGGCCTAGGCCTAGGCCTCGTGATCTCTAATGTTGGTTTTTATATATATGTTCGATTTTTTGTCCTGTTTCAAATTATAATTATTTAGCAGGAATGTAATAAGATATTGCACAGTATTAATGTGACAATAATATATGCATTATTTCCTTGATAATCAAACTTGTTGTTCAAAGATAATATACAATCTTTGAAGGAAACATTTTGAGAGGGCGAGCTGACAACACTGGGCTGGTGGTGAGAGAGACATGGTTAGTTGTGCTCAGACCTTCAGTGGTGAAGGGTGTGTCCCAGCTGGCCGCCACCAGCCGCCACCCGCCGCCACCACCACCACCCACCACAGCTGCCACCCGCTGCCACCACCCACCACCACCCACCACCGACACCCGCCGCCACCACCCACCACCGCCGCCACCACCCACCACCGCCACCACCCACCACCACCAGCCACCACCCACCAGCTCCCACCCACCACCACCCGCCACTACTAGCCGCCACCGCCACCACCAGCCACCACACCACCGCCACCAGCCGCCACCCACCACCGCCGCCCGCCACCACCAGCCGCCACCACCAGTCGCCACCGCCACCACCAGCCGTCACCCACCACCACCGCCACCACCCACCACCACCAGCCACCAGCCGCCACCCACCACCACCAGCCGCCACCCGCCGCCACCAGCCGCCACCGCCACCACCAGCCGCCACGCCACCGCCACCAGCCGCCACCCACCACCGCCGCCCGCCACCACCAGCCGCCACCACCACCAGCCGCCACCCACCACCGCCGCCCGCCACCTCCAGCCACCGCCACAGCCGCCGCCACCACCACCCACAACCACAGCCACCGCCACAGCCGCCGCCACCACTACCCACCACCACAGCCGCCGCCACCACCACCCATCACCACCGCCACCAAAACCACCCACCACCACCGCCCGCCACTGCCCGCCACCACCACCACTGCCCACCACCACCACCCACCACCACCACCCACCACCACCGCCACCACCCACCACAGCCGCCACCAGCCACCACCACCAGCCGCCACCAGCCGCCACCACCAGCCGCCACCGCCCGCCACCGCCCGCCACCAGCTGCCATCACCGCCGCCACCACCACCACCACCACCGCCACTACCCACCACAGCCGCCACCACTAGCCGCCACCAGCCGCCACCGCCCGCCACCACTACCACCGCCCACCACCACCACCCACCACCACCACCCACCACCACCGCCACCACCCACCACAGCCGCCACCACCACCGCCCACCACCACCACCGCCCACCACCACCACCCACCACCACCACCCACCACCACCGCCACCACCCACCACAGCCGCCACCACCAGCCGCCACCACCAGCCGCCACCGCCCGCCACCAGCCGCCATGACCGCCACCAGCCGCCACTACCACCATCAGCCGCCATCACCGCCGTCACCAGCCACCATCAGCTGCCACCGCCAACCACCACCGCCGCCCGCCACCACCAGCCACCACCACAGCCGCCGCCACCAGCACCCACCACCATCACCACCACCACTCATCACCACCACCCAGCATCGCCACCACCCACCACCACCACCACCACCCACCACAGCCGCCACCACCACCACCACCACCCATCACCACCACCCACCACCACCACCACCACCCACCACAGCCGCCACCACCCATCACCGCCGCCACCACCTCTACCCACCACCACCACCGCCACCACCCACCACAGCCGCCACCAGCCACCGCCACCGCCCGCCACCGCCCGCCACCAGCCGCCATCACCGCCACCACCACCACCAGCCGCCATCACCGCCACCACCAGCCACCATCAGCTGCCACCGCCACCAGCCGCCACCGCCCGCCACAAGCTGCCACCACCAGACGCCACCACCGCCCGCCATCAGCCGCCACCGCCCACCACAGTCGCCACCGCCAGCCACCACCAGCCGCCACCAGCTGCCACCGCCACCACCAGCCGCCATCAGCTGCCACCGCCACCAGCCGCCACCACCAGCCGCTACCGCCACCACCACCGCCCACAACCAGCTGCCACCGCCACCAGCCGCCACCGCCCGCAACCACCAGCCGCCACCACCGCCACCAGCTGCCACCGCCCGCCACCAGCCGCCACCACCGCCACCAGCTGCCACTGCCCGCCACCAGCCAGCACCAGCTGCCACCACCGCCCGCCATCAGCCGTCACCGCCCGTTGCCACAGTCGCCACCGCAAGCCGACACCGCCAGCCGCCACCAGCCGCCACCACCCACCACCGCCGCCCGCCACCACCCAACACAGCCGCCACCACCCATCACAGCCGCCGCCGCCCGCCACCGCCCGCCACCGCCCACTACCACCCACCACTACCGCCCACCACCACTGCCACCACCGCCACTGTCCGCCACCGCCAGTGTCCGCCACCGCCGCCACTGTCCGCCACCGCCACCACTGTCCGCCCGCCGCCACTGTCCGCCACCGCCACCACTGTCCGCCACCGCCACCACTGTCCGCCCACCGCCACTGTCCGCCACCGCCACCACTGTCCGCCCCCCGCCACTGTCCGCCACCGCCACCACTGTCCGCCACCGTCACCACTGTCCGCCCGCCGCCACTGTCCACCACCGCCACCACTGTCCGCCCGCCGCCACTGTCCACCACCGCCACCACTGTCCACCACCGCCGCCATTGTCCGCCACCGCCGCCACCACTGTCCGCCACCGCCACCACTGTCCGCCCGCCGCCACTGTCCGCCCGCCGCCACTGTCCATCACCGCCACCACTGTCCGCCACCGCCACCACCGCCACCACCGTCCGCCCTCCGCCACTGTCCAACACCGCCACCACTGTCCGCCCGCCGCCATTGTCCGCCACCGTCACCACTGTCCACCACCGCCACCACTGTCCGCCCGCCGCCACTGTCCACCACCGCCGCCACTGTCCACCACCGCCACCACTGTCCGCCACCGCCACCACTGTCCGCCCGCCGCCACTGTCCACCACCGCCGCCACTGTCCGCCACCGCCACCACTGTCCGCCCGCCGCCACTGTCCACCACCGCCGCCACTGTCCACCACCGCCACCACTGTCCGCCACCGCCACCACTGTCCGCCCGCCGCCACTGTCCACCACCGCCGCCACTGTCCACCACCGCCGCCACTGTCCGCCCGCCGCCACTGTCCACCACCGCCACCACTATCCGCCACCGCTTTCACTGTCCGCCCGCCGCCACTGTCCGCCACAGCCGCCACTGTCCACCACCACCGCCACAGCCGCCACTGTCCACCACCGCCGCCACAGCCGCCACTGTCCACCACCGCCGCCACTGTCCACCACCGCCGCCACAGCCGCCACTGTCCACCACCGCCGCCACAGCCGCCACTGTCCACCACCGCCGCCACAGCCGCCACTGTCCACCACCGCCGCCACAGCCGCCACTGTCCACCACCGCCGCCAAAGCCGCCACTGTCCACCACCGCCGCCACAGCCGCCACTGTCCACCACCGCCGCCACTATCCACCACCGCCGCCACAGCCGCCACTGTCCACCACCGCCGCCACAGCCGCCACTGTCCACCACCGCCGCCACTGTCCACCACCGTCGCCATAGCCGCCACTGTCCGCCCGCCGCCACTGTCCGCCCACCGCCACTATCCGCCACAGCCGCCACTCTCCACCGTACAGCCGCCACTCTCTCTGTTAGTAAATAATTATAATTGTTAGTAAATAATAAAAGAAATATAAATTATTAGATTTTTTTTACCCTTAAATTGGTTTTAATATTTAAATTGAAAATAATAATATAATATAAAATAAAATATAATAAAAATAATCATATAATATAAAATAATATAATTTAATTTCAAGAAATTTAACTTTTAAAAAAAAGATGTGAAAAGGGTTCAGATTATAGGCTCAAACCTTTCATAAGAGATTCATATTGGTATGTGAATGGATTATGAATGATTCATGTTAGGATTGTAAAGTTGCCACAACATCTCAAATTAGTGTTAGGTACGTAGGTTTTGGTTATAAGTTTTGGAAACCTATTAAAGTCCACACACAAATTCGTATCTGATACGATAAAACAAACGTTTCCAATCCTTTCAAATACTTTCCAGATATGTTGTGGCAACCTTAAATTGTTTACTGGGATATGGGTACTCAGTTTCAACCTGTGTCCCCTTGTTCGCGTATCACCAGTGTGTAAAAGTTTATCCTTGTCTACCTGGTCGATGTACTCACCTAGTTGTGCTCACCTAGTTGTGCTTGCGAGGGTTGAGCTCTGGCTCTTTGGTCCCGCCTCTAAACCGTCAATCAAAAGGTGTACAGATTCATGAGCCTATTGGGCTCTATCATATCTACACTTGAAACTGTGCATGGAGTCAGCCTCCACCACATCACTTCCTAATGCATTCCATTTGTCAACCACTCTGACACTTAAAAAGTTCTTTCTAATATCTCTGTGGCTCATTCTCAACAGTCTGTGTCAAAAAATTACTAGTGAGTGTTAATTACCCTAATTAATTCCCTAATTAATTCTGAGCAATTAATTAACTGTCACCAGGACCGATAATTAATCATCCATAAATACGTCTCACTCCGCATTGCCTAAGCAGGTCTCATCAAACACTGTGAATTCACGGGAAAGGAGTTAATTACCCTAATTAACAAGATGTGCCTCTAATCCACTGTCCTCAGACAGGATATGATTAATACAACGATTTATGCTAGCTCCATGACCTCGCTTTACCGAGTCATCGGAGCTCTCCAATGTTAATTACTCCACTAATTAACCTGAGCCACTAATTGCTATACCCCAGAAAGGTAATTAGTCTCGAGCAAATTACGTTAACACAAATACTGACAGACTCTGACAGATCCTCTCCCACTACGTGAATTCATGATGAGAAGGCTAATTACATAATTTGCTAGAGTGGTCAATTAGTTGTCACACGGACAATTAATTGCTCCCGAGACGTATCTCACTCAAGCTCAACACTGTTTTCTCTCATAACAGCCCTCACTCACTCCACAATACTAAGTGTGCACCCCTTATCCAGTTAATTACCCCTTACTTAATTAACTCACTGAATCCTTAAGTCCTCAACACAACTTAAAGAAACAAAGTAACCCCAGCGTTACATAGGTCACACTACAATGGCATGCAACATCATAAATGCACTGCCCACATATGGTTGCGGCTACTGCAACTCACTAATTACTGTGCCCACACAATAATGACACACGGTTGTGCAACACACAAGAGTATACGAATATTACTGCCCCCCTCTTTTCTTGCACCCGTTGCAAAGGACTACTGTGAACACACACACTTACCTCAGCAAGGCAGTTAACCCATCAATTGCCTGCTCTCATTAAGTACTGTGAATTCCCCTGAATAATCCTAGAGGCCCCTAAACCCTCAACACAGTTCCTGGGGCAGCGATAATATCGTATAAACTGATAACAATACTGCACAAACCTGCAACATAATGATGCCGTCAGCATACCCCACATGCTAATGACATCATTAGGCAATCAGTCAGCAATCACATCTACTGACTTACCACACAACACAGTACATAAAGCATGCAAATGAACACATAGAAATGGCATTCACATAATCAATGAAAATTATATAATCAGGTAAATGTAACTAACTACACAGACCTCAGGGCCCCCACTGACATCCCTGCAACCTGGCCTGCCTACCTCTAATGATTATAATTTTACATGCTGGTACTCTTATGGCATTAATCCAGTCTGAACGATTATATAGAATCGACAGGCTGGATCACTTGTATGGTAAATCTCTACACTGACCGGTTACATACTCTAGTCAGTCTACTATATATACATTATGATACTACAGTGTGGTCCCGTGTATGACATCTATCTCCAAGTACCGCCCTACCAATCACCTGGACCCTACTGACAGCTGTCACTCAGCTGCTTCTCTAGCCTGGCGATGCTCTGAGACAACTCTTACCGAGAATTTCCACCGGTATGCATCACACTGTACACAATGATAATAGTACTCACGTTTTTTCATTATTTTTTTTCTCATTTCCCAGGTCACTACCACTCTAGCTGTCAACACTTAGCTTGCTTGCTCCTCATGCGTCGACAAGATGTGGCCCTAGGCTGTCCCGGGAAAGTGGCCAAGGCATGTGGCCACCGTGTGGCCCACAGCGCCCCTCCCGAGCTGAGAGGGGGGGGGGGGGTGGTAGCCAGGGCGTGGGCCGAGCCGGGCCCAGCGGCTGGGTGGCCTGGGGGTGGCCACGGGTAGCGCATGATGTCATAGCACCCCACCCGGCTGAGCTGGTGCGCAGGGTGGGGTGGGGTTTGGCCGCGCGGGTGGCCTTGGGTGGCCTCCACCCGGGCAGCTGGCCAAGGTGGGCGGCGCGGGTGGCCGCGGACATGGGTGCCACGGGCTGGCAGGCTGCCGCCCACAGGAGTACGCACGCGGATGGGGAATCACTAACAACCCCATCAAACCAGAGCCTGCTTTGCTCTACACGGGTGACAATGGCCGGCGGCGTCCCCACACTGACGCAGCCTGGCGGAATACAAAAATCCAACAGGGGCCTGTAATATCGCACTCACTTACACTGCCCAACACCAATTGTCCATTGCCACTAGACAGGATGCTCAGACCCGAGGGATGAGGGATCAATCTGATACACCATGAGGCTCTGCCATCTGCCTCATGGGTTAACACTGCAACTGTCTCTTAGTTTGTCACATCGGCCCCAATTTCATGCAAATTTGGGCCTAGACACAGCCCCTGATGGCAGCAGTGCCATGCTCGATGAGCACTGCTCATCGTGGCCGGCCCGCCACCTCCACCAGACACTTCTTCCTCCGCTTGCCGCCCAATTCAAACTGCCTCTATGGCTGCAGGGAAACTCAAATGCCCATACCTCCTCCCTACTTTGTCTTGACCAATCAGCCTGGAGCCGGCACAGCTCCTCGTGCCGCTCCCAATCACCTCTCTTCGCGCCAAAACTCGACTTGGAGCACACATGCTCCAAACCAATCACAGGCTCACTCATCCTCGAGCATCCAGTGACGTCACAAGGAGGGGGAGGCCTAAAAGACACTGGCGTGATGTTTCCCATGTGGGGGGGGTGCAACGTTCACTCCACTCTCCCCCCCACCTCTAACGGTTTTGGTCAAGTACCTCACATCCCACTTCACTCTCACCTCGATCATCCTGTTTCACAGAAAAAGGAAAATCTCTGTAATTCTCTCTACAGAGCCATCACAGACTTCTGACTACTCACAAATGATAGACCATAACATAAGCTTTCAATCAACACCCAACAAGTATATGTTATTTTGAAAGCTTCAGTTTCTAGAGTGACTAGCCTAATCTAGAAACTAGGAAAACTAGCTGAGGGATCTAGATCCCTCACATATATATATATATATATATATATATATATATATATATATTGGTAGCAGTCAATATAGACATATATTGCAGACATATAATATAAATATGACCGAAAAAGTAAGATTAATAATTCTAACACGAATTTTCTCAATCTTTCGTACATTTCTTTTCACTGTTGGAGGTAAATAAAAAATCAATTCTCCAAAATTCATTTTTATTTCTAGTCTGACGCGACACGAGCGCGTTTCGTAAAACTTATTACATTTTCAAAGACTTTAGTTTACAAATACACAACTGAATAGAACTTACGCATCTCCGATTTTATATCTACATTTTAGTGAGGTAGATGGGGTGAGGTGGCATTAATAGGGTATTAATTTCATCAACACAAGACAGAACAAGAGGTGGCATTAATAGGGTATTAATTTCATCAACACAAGACAGAACACGAAACAATGGGTATTGAATAGAAGTGTATAAAGAAAACCTATTGGTCCATATTTCTTGATGCTTCTATATTGGAGCGGAGTCTTGAGGTGGGTAGAATATAGTTGTGCATTAATTGGCAGTTGATTGCTGGTGTTGACTTCTGGATGTGTGATGCCTTGCAAACGACAAGCCGCCTGCTATCGCTGTATCTATCGATGATTTCTGTGTAGTTTACTAGGATTTCTCTGGCGATGGTTTGGTTGTGGGAAGAGATTATATGTTCCTTAATGGAGCTCTGTTGCTTATGCATCGTTAAACGCCTAGAAAGTGATGTTGTTGTCTTGCCTATATACTGGGTTTTTTGGAGCTTCGGTCATATATCTACGTTAGTTTTGACTCAAATTTAAAAAAAATGAACTCAAACATAGTGAAATAGATGGCTTTATCATTATCTCTATCATATATATATATATATATATATATATATATATATATATATATATATATATATATATATATATATATATATATATATATATATATATATATATATATATATATATATATATATATATATATATATATATATATATATATATATATATATATATATATATATATATATATATATATATATATATATATATATATATATATATATATATATATATATATATATATATATATATATATATATATATATATATATATATATATATATATATATATATATATATATATATATATATATATATATATATATATATATATATATATATATATATATATATATATATATATATATATTGTGACGGTAACGCGTTGGTGTTCGGCTGTTCAAAAGCTAGGGGTATGGCCTCGTCACATATAGAAAAAAAAATAGAAAATCTGGAACTTCGTCTGTGGTAAGGTAAGGAGAAGACACACAAAACACAAGTAAATTTTTAACAATGAAATTTTAATTACGTTAAATAAAGCAAAACTTGAATAAAATGGACATACAATTCGTATAATAAAATCAATCAAAGTAATAAGAATAATCAAATGACCTAATGAAAAGTTACGTTAAGACAAATGAACAAATAACAAGTGTGAAACAAGTAAATAGGTGCCGGAATATTGGCTTCAAGCTATCACTTCTCTTAGTACACGTAAGCCTGGGGCTTTAGTCTACCAACGAGACATGTTAACCTGTCGAAAGCACAGGATATTCTGAAGACTGAGGTCGTGGCGGCCCTAGACATCAAGTAGTATGGTGGGTGGAGTGCAGTTGCAGCCGGACCTGCGGCCAATCAGCGATGAGCCAGCGACAAGACAGGTAGTGTGGCGGTTTGAGGTGGAGCAGGTGTTCCTGGCTGCATACGTTTTGCGCTCTGGCAAACCATGCTGGTGTTGTCGTTGTTGGATTTTTCTTCCATAGTAGTTTTATATAGATGTATCAACGTATTTTTGGAGGGAAGAGCAGGCTCAATCTCTTGAAGGAGATTATCGTCACAACTCTCCCCCGAAGCCTGCGGTTCTGGAAGAAGTACGTCGTTATGTGGTGGAGTAATAGATGGAGTCGCTTCTACTTCATAAACTCTGGAGAGATCATCGGCTAAGATGTTGTCGGAATCTTGGTATAGTGTGTCTCCAGGTTGAATTTCTGCAGTTATCAAGCCCATAGTAGAAGACGTTGAGATGAGAAGTGGACGTGATGCAGGAGGTGTAGGGTGGTGTTGTCCGTGTTGATGGTAGACCGAGCACTTTTCAGGTGTGGAGTGAAGTGCTGGAGCTTCAGGATGATGAAGAGTAGTTCCTTGCCAATTGTTCCGTAGTTCCTTGTAGCAGTAGTCGCCGACAGGTGTATTCTCCTCGCCTCGTTGCTGCATCACGACACCACCAACGTCGGTACCACTGGCGTCGACATGGAGGATGAAGGGCTTATCTGACGAGGTGAGAGTGGAATTAGAATATGGCAAAGGAGCACGATTATTATCCTGAAAGTATTTGGGAAGATCATTAAGGATTTCGGAATTAGAAAGCGCTGACTCCTTGTCAGTGCTTTCGGGAGGAGAAGCTGGGAAGGTCTCACTGTGGATGTAGGGTTCTGTGAAGGTAGAATAATTTATTAGGACAGTGGGAGGAGTACCATTATATTGCTTCAGGAGGTTGACGTGGCACAGCTGGGTCTTCCGCCGCCTATCTGGAGTCTCTATGACGTAGTTGTTGTTATTTCTGCACTCTTTGACGCGGTAGGGTCCTGAAAACCTGTTTTGTAAAGGTGAACCTGGGATAGGGAAGTATGCTAGAATGAAGTCTCCTGGCTTAAATTTTCGTACTTTGCTGGTCTGGTCGTAATGAGTCTTCATCCTCTCCTGGGCTTTCAATAGGTTATCATGGGCAAAACGGTGGACTCTCTCTAGAATGTGTTGAAGGTTTTGAAGAAACTGGGGCACATTCTGATGCTCACTGAAGGTTCATCTCGGAGAGAGTCTTTGAAAGCCTTAAGGGGAGTACGGCACTTACGGCCGTAGAGCATCTCATAAGGAGATACTCCTAGGGATTCATTGGGAAGACTTCTGTAAATACACATTATAAGGTCGATTTGCTTATCCCAATCCTTAGAGGTTTCACTACAAAACTTTTTCAAGAGTGCTTTGATAGTCTGATGACTACGTTCAAGAGAACCCTGTGAAGCAGGATGATAGGGGCTGGACAATACCTGTTTGATGTTGAACTCCTCCAGTGTCCTTTTGAAGAGATCACTGGTGAAGTTGGTACCACAGTCGCTCTGAATCTCCCTGGGAAATCCGTATTGAGTGAAGATCTTCAATAGATGTTTTATAACCGTAGCAGCCGTGATGTTCTTCACTGGAACTGCTATGGGAAATCTGGTGGTAGGACACAGGATGGTTAAGATATAGGCGTTACCTGAACTGGTCCGAGGTAAAGGACCAACACAGTTTATTATGAGTCTGTGGAAAGGTTCCGCAGGCACCTGTATGGGAATCAGTGGCGCTCTGGGAATGGAGATGTTCGGTTTGCCTGTCATCTGACATGTATGACACTGTTTTACGTACTGTTTGACGCTATTTACCATACCTGGCCAGTAGTAGTCTTGACGAATTCCATGGTAAGTCTTGTTGAAGCCGTAGTGGGAGAGTGCTCCGTGGCCAGGTGTAGAATAGTGGGCCGCAGGCTGGTAGGAATCACAAGTTGTTCGATGTTGGCCCAATCGTTCTCCTCCTTCAGTTTACTGGGTCTATATCTGCGGTAGAGCAAGTCGTTCTCTAGGAAGAACCCAGGAATACTGTCGGGTTGAGTCTCAGCCTGGAAAAACAATGTGTTAAAGTAAGATCTTCCCTCTGCAACTTACGGAACTCCAACTTGGTCAGATGCGGGGGTAGTTTCTGAGGGTCTTGAGGGACAGCGGTAGCAGTAGAACCAGCTGGCTGTGGACGTGCGGCTTGTGTACGGGTGGTCACGAGAACCGAAGGAGAAACTTCATCACTCTCTTGAACCTCTGCTGGAACATACGCTAGAATAGGGTTACTTAGCACAGAGTTACACACCTGGGGTTTGTCCATGACGATCAGGTTGGTCGGTTGCAGGTCTTCTGCCAAGTCGTTGCCTAGGAGAAGTTGCACTCCAGGCATGGGAAAAGGCTTTTCCCCGACGGCGACTTGGACTTCTCCGTTCACGTAGGGACAATCCAGGTGGACTCTGGCGAGAGGGTATGGAGTGGTAGCATTGAGGTCAGTGATGAAGACAGTTTCTCCGGTGTAGGCGATGTTGGGCACAGCCGACTTCAAGATGATCGATTGAAGAGCCGCTGTGTCCCTCAAGATCTTCAATTTGAAACGTCCCTCCGTATTTGAACCGTTGGCAGAGACAGTTCCAGTATACAGGTGGTTACTGAAAAGAGACAGATCATTAACATCAACACCAACATTCATCATAGGCTTACCGGACTTAGGAGGAGTTGGTTTGGGTTTTTGTGGGTCAGTGGTTCCTTGTATTGAGACTTACCACACTTATCCATGGTATGTCCATAGAGTCTACAATACTTGCAGTACAATTGCGAGCCAGCTTGATCGGTGCTCACTTTCTCGTAACTGTACCACGACTTCTTACTGGAGGATGGTTCGGGTGTCAGCCGGTGGATGAGGCTGTAAGTGTCAGCCGACTTAGCACACTTCAGGTAGTCGGTTTCTTCTTTATCTGCTAAGTAGAGACGGACAGGAGGCGGCACACGCCTCAAGAGTTCTTCAACTAGCATCAGGTTGACGAGTTCTGTAAAAGTAGAGACATGTGCTGCTTCCAGCCATTTCATGAAATATCTCCGTTTTGTGTTAGCAAACTCGGGGAAGGTAGTGGTACTTGCCTTCAGGTAGTCACGGAATTTCCTTCTATAACTTTCTGTAGAGAGGAGGTAGGCGTCCAACACTGCTTGTTTCAGAGTCTGGTAGTCATTCTCAGACGCCAAAGTACTGAGTGTGACTGCAGCTCTACCTGTAAGAAGGACTCTGAGAAGTGTGGCCCATTGGTCGACAGGCCAACTGAGTTGATTAGCAAGGGTTTCAAAGGTGGTGAAAAACACATCAACTTCTGCTTCTACAAAGGATGGCATTAACTTACTTGCATGTGATATATTAAAACTGACGGGAAGATTGGCAGTAGCTTGCTGGCGTTGAGTGAAGTGTGAAGTTTCCAACGCGAATTCTCGTTGACGACACTCTAGAGCCAGAGTCGCTTGTTGCTTGTCATGTTCGCGTTGCATCTCCAACTCGCGTTGTTTGGTTTCAAGCTGTAAGCGTTCCCGCTCCTGGAGTGTTTTAAGCTGTACGCGTTCCCGCTCCTGGAGCATTGCAACCTCACGTTCCTGGAGGGCGAGTTCACGTTCCTTGAGGGCGATTTCACGTTCGTGTTCGTCCTTTCGTATGGCAGCCGCTTCTCTTTGTTGTTCACGGGCTTCCCTTTGCTGCTCACGTTCAATCTTGGCCAGCTCTAGTTTGAGTTTCATCGTCGCCAAATCAGTTTTATCTGCAATATAGTAAGTTTCATGAGTTTCAGAGTCTATCTTACCTTGCTCTAAGAAATGATCCAGCAACATATTGTGTATTTCACTCTTGTTGGTTTGGTAGGGAACTGTTAGCTGATACTCATGTGTAAGAGTTTGTAATTCAGTCTTCTTGGCATGACTTAAAGTCCCTATTGCACCTGCTGGATCTGCACGGAAAGCTTGGAGACGAAACATGGTGAAATTAGCAAATAAAGGTACAACGAATATTCAGTTATAGTGAATGTCAGAAACAGGACAACGTGGCAACTGGTACCTATCCTGTGGGATCTTTAACAATTAAAGTTAAGTACAAGATGTTAAATGATTAATTTAAATCAAGGGCGCAGGAAATCTTGTACCCGGTACTCATGTAAGAGGATAAGGGCAAGAAAATCCTACTAACAAATGAAACAGAGTTTCGAAAACAAATGAAACAGTTAATTGCCTCAAAAGTAAAATTGGTAGTCCAAGGATGTAGGCATACCTTGCCTTGTCTCTATAGGACATAAAGCAAGTTTTTCCTACTGAATTTAAGATACTTACAGAATTAGCGAACTTATTTGCTCTGAAAAAGTAAGCTAATTCCCTACCGTTGTATGTATCATCATCTCTGACTGACGTGTAGGGGTGCGAGGTGTCAACTGGTGACGAGAACTGCTGCTGAGGTCCCAACTCAGCAACTAAAGTTCGAGCTAGAGGAACTATGGCCCTCTTTGTCCTCCTACAGTCAGATTGCAGAAGATTGGGTGCACTTGACCCGGGGCAGACCACAGTACCAGGGTACCAATATGATCTGTCAAAAATGAGAAATATCCAAGGGACAAAGATGGTAAACACGAGTAATAACACGGAGGGAGAGATGACCAATTAAGAGTATGACTGCGGCCTACAGTCACCACGTAATCCAAAGTTGTCTCACCTTCACCATATGTTACTCTCGTAATGCACAATACACCGCACCATATAAAAAATGAAATTGAATATGAAAAAATAGTAAAAGCTACGTTAACAAAGTTAAATACACTTACCATTAATTACCACTTGGCACCAGTACCTGAGTGAAGCTCCTAGGACAGGCCCCCATTTTATATGTGACGGTAACGCGTTGGTGTTCGGCTGTTCAAAAGCTAGGGGTATGGCCTCGTCACATATAGAAAAAAAAATAGAAAATCTGGAACTTCGTCTGTGGTAAGGTAAGGAGAAGACACACAAAACACAAGTAAATTTTTAACAATGAAATTTTAATTATGTTAAATAAAGCAAAACATGAATAAAATGGACATACAATTCGTATAATAAAATCAATCAAAGTAATAAGAATAATCAAATGACCAAATGAAAAGTTACGTTAAGACAAATGAACAAATAACAAGTGTGAAACAAGTAAATAGGTGCCGGAATATTGGCTTCAAGCTATCACTTCTCTTAGTACACGTAAGCCTGGGGCTTTAGTCTACCAACGAGACGTGTTAACCTGTCGAAAGCACGGGATATTCTGAAGACTGAGGTAGTGGCGGCCCCAGACATCAAGTAGTATGGTGGGTGGAGTGCAGTTGCAGCCGGACCTGCAGCCAATCAGCGATGAGCCGGCGACAAGACAGGTAGTTTGGCGGTTTGAGGTGGAGCAGGTGTTCCTGGCTGCATACGTTTTGCGCTCTGGCAAACCTTGCTGGTGTTGTCGTTGTTGGATTTTTCTTCCATAGTAGTTTTATATAGATGTATCGACGTATTTTTGGAGGGAAGAGCAGGCTCAATCTCTTGAAGGAGATTATCGTCACAATATATATATATATATATATATATATATATATATATATATATATATATATATATATATATATGTTACGGCCCTCTCGGGTCGCAACTGGGTTCTTACTCTGATGTTGCTAGAGGAAGGGTATCCAGCCCCAAGCCAGTAGTGGCTTTCAAGGGATGTGATCAGTGACGCAAGTAAACTAAAAGGGGAAGGGAAAGAAAGGCAAAAACTTAATATAATATAATGACCGCCACCAATAAATAATATATAAAAAGGTTACACAGGGGGAGGGGCACAGGGGACTGCACAGGGGACTTATTTACACTGTAGTCTTCTTCTGAATACTCTGGATCTTCTTGGTGCCAAGTTCTCGGTGCTCTCGGGGCCTCTCGACGAATCCTTCGACAAGCTGAGTCTACCCTGGACACAGGCCAGCCAAAACACAGTTCCACTGGGGGCACCGCCGTGGAGGCCGTCAACCACAAGTCCAACAAACTGCTGGCAGGTTCCGGATCAGCAACGCTGTTCTGGCCACTCCACGAGCGACACTAGGGTAGCGCCCTAGTCAGGAGCCTCGTGTGATACCACAGATCACTCTCCTGTCCCAAAATACCCCAGTGGTCAATCGTCTCCAGCAGTCGGTCCCGGGTACGACAATCCTTCAACTGCCACTTCACTGGCAGGGCAACACCACAGTGTTCCTCCGGGAGGCGACTCATAGCTGCTGCAGCAAAGCACTTGGTATGGGGACGGCGGCCTTGGGTAGATTGACTCAACTTCCCTTACAACAGTCCCAGGTCGACTCTGTAAGCAGACACGTCATCAATAACAGGGACACACTAAAGCACCTCACTTACAGGCTTAGACACAAACGCCCGACGTATCCACTCCATAGATGGCGTTGTCGTCTGAGCACCACCTCACCAGAGGTCAGCAGCAGCGGTGTTGTGAGCTGCACAGGACTGGAAACTGGCCCTTGTGGCCGGTACACTTCGTCCTCACCAGGTGTCGTCGTCCATTGGGAGGGGGTTTCGGGAGCTGACCCACAGATGGCGCGGTCGTCACTGCTCCATGCTCGGACGCTGGATTCGGGTCCGTAACAATATATATATATATATATATATATATATATATATATATATATATATATATATATATATATATATATATATATCGTACCTAGTAGCCAGAACGCACTTCTCAGCCTACTATGCAAGGCCCGATTTGACTAATAAGCCAAGTTTTCATGAATTAATATATTTTCTCTAATTTTTTTCTTATGAAATGATAAAGCTACCCATTTCATCATGTAGGAGGTCAATTTTTTTTTTAATGGAGTTAAAATTAACGTAGATATATGACCGAACCTAACCAACCCTACCTAACCTAACCTAACCTATCTTTATAGGTTAGGTTAGGTTAGGTAGCCGAAAAAGTTAGGTTAGGTTAGGTTAGGTAGGTTAGGTAGTCGAAAAACAATTAATTCATGAAAACTTGGCTTATTAGGCAAATTGGGACTAGCATAGTAGGCTGAGAAGTGCGTTCTGACTACTAGGTACGACATATACATATATATATATATATATATATATATATATATATATATATATATATATATATATATATATATATATATATATATATATATATATATATATATATTTATATATATATATATATATATATATATATATATATATATATATATAAATATATATATATATATATATATATATATATATATATATATATATATATATATATATATATATATATGTATATGTCGTACCTAAAGTATATATATATATATATATATATATATATATATATATATATATATATATATATATGCCCACTCCCACGTACAGACTGGCGAAGCGACTCAACGGCCTGCTGACTCCTTATGTTCCTTGCGCCTTCAGCCTGAAGTCTCCAAAGGAATTTGTTGACTTACTGTGGGGCACACGGGCCACAGGGATAAGAGCCTCGTTGGAAGTAGAATCGCTGTTTACCAACGTACCTGTGGACGAGACAATCGGAATGATAGCCGACAGAGTGTATCGTGATCCAGCCTGTACTCCTCTTGACATACTAGAAAATATTCTGAGGAAACTACTCCAAGCTTGTACTAAAGAGGCACCCTTCTTGAGCCCGGATGGGCACATGTATAAGCAAGTAGATGGGGTCGCCATGGGTTCTCCCCTAGGTGTCCTGTTTGCAAACTTCTACACGGGTACCATCGAGCAAAAAGTCTTAGTCGACATGAACTTGAAACCGGCCATATACTGCAGGTATGTTGACGACATTTTTACACAGGTACCAGATGTCAGACATCTGCAGGAGCTGAAGGAGGCATTTGAGCAGAGTTCCGTGCTGCGTTTCACTTACGAGATGGAAAAGGATGGGAAGCTGCCCTTTCTAGATGTAACAGTCATGGAAAAGGGCGGAGGTTTCCACACTGCAGTCTACACTAAGGAAACAAACATAGGAATGTGCCTAAATGCCAACAGCGACTGCCCAGACAGGTACAAGAGGAGTGTTGTTAACGCATATGTCGACCGTGCTCTCAGCCACAGCTCAGAATGGAAGCAAGTCGACGAAGAACTCTGTAGGGTAAGGCAGGTCCTAGTCAATAACGGCTTCTCCAATGGTTTCGTCGAAGACATCATAAGAAGGAAAGTGAAAAGCCATGCAACCTCTGAAGAGACAACTAATATAACACCTATACCCCCTATTAGACTATTTTACAGGAACTTCTTTTCCACAGCTCATAAAACGGAGGAAAGGGTCCTGAAAGATATTGTTAATAGAAACGTTATCCCTACAGACAAAAATCAGAGGATACAACTGACGATTTACTATAAAACCAGAAAAACGGCCAGCCTACTCATGAGAAACTCTCCAGACACAAAACAGAACGCTTTAAAAGAGACTAACGTCGTATATGCCTTCAAATGCCCTCTTGGGGACTGTAAGCTCCAAAAAAAACCAGTATATAGGCAAGACAACAACATCTCTTTCTATGCGTTTAACGATGCATAAGCAACAGGGCTCCATTAAGGAACATATAAGCTCTTCCCACAACCAAACCATCGCCAGAGAAATCCTAGTAAACAACACAGAAATCATCGATAGATACAGCGATAGCAGGCGGCTTGACGTTTGCGAGGCACTACACATCAAAAAGTCAACACCAGCAATCAACAGCCAATTATTGCACAACTATATTCTACCCACCTAGAGACTCCGCTCCAATATAGAAGCATCAAGAAATATGGACCAACAGGCTTTCTACAAACACTTCTATTCAAATATCCATTGTTTCGTGTTCTGTCTTGTGTTGATGAAATTAATACCCTATTAATACCACCTCTTGTTCTGTCTTGTGTTGATGAAATTAATACCCTATTAATGCCACCTCTTGTTCTGTCTTGTGTTAATGCCACATTACCCCTTCCACCTCACTCAAATGTAGATATAAAATCGGAGATGC